>NW_008343959.1:672669-676478 GCF_000622305.1 Nannospalax galili | reverse complement strand
AAAGTTTTAGTGTCCAGAAGTTTCAGAACAATAACCTTCACTTTAAATTTTATCAGATTCTCCCAATATTTTTGGTAATAGAGTTTCACTTTTTCTGAATATTTTAGCGTATATTATTTTTAGAAACAATGTGATTTGTAATAAATTTTTTACACATGTGCATCATGTATTTGACCCTACCACACCAAGCGACCTCTCTCCCCTCAGTGGTCATCATCCTTATTACCAATATACCCCTACCTATTTCTATGACTTAATCATAAGATGTATACATTCCACATAGAGAAAGTAGAGGCTGCTTTTCTTCTAGTTTGGATTATTTTGCTTACCATGAACTCACAATCCATATATAAGTCCATTCTTTAATGGCAGAATAAAATCACAAATATTTTTTCAATACATAGGTAGCTATTTTTATTAGTGATGGAATAAAAATTTGATATATATTTCAAAATTCAACGAAGTCAGCCTTAAGGAATAGAAAATCACAATTTATACTGTCTCGTATCATTATCAACACATTTCATTACTCACCTTTGCCCCATTTTGTAATACGTGAAATGGAAACTTAAGACTATGTTTTAAAAGATATTTTGAGTATCAACATCATTTCCAGATAAAGTCGTGTTGGAACAACACCTCAGTACCATTTTTCAAATCAAAGATAGAGCTTGACCATTATTAGGTTGATAGCTATCAGCAGTGTTAATACTTACACAATTCTTGTTTGAAGTTCTTGCTTTCTTTTAATAATAATAAACAACATTTGAACTTATCTTCCTAACTTTGACTCTCAGTCCATATGCATTAAGTTTTTGGAAACTTCTAACTTTTGGCTCCACATCACTGGAGGTTAGGTACGAAGGTAGAAGCAATTTTTCCTTCAACCCCAAATAATTTTTAAATGTTTTCAATTTTCACAAGGCATCTCTTAAACAATCTCATTGTTCCATGAAAATCCATGGCTTTATGCACCAAGTATGAATATACATAGCTTTAAATACTCAGCTGTTAATGCTTTGATGCATAATATATATTTCTGGTCACCAGTTACAAAGTAAAATTCAGAAATTAATAATTTTATATTGAATATTGGACAAAATTTGTCTTGGAAGTTATTTTTAAACATTTTAAAGTATTTTTTTATTTGGCTTCTTTATATGTATATAAAATGTATTCTGATTAGACTGACCTTACACCCACCAAAGCTAAATCAAGATGAGACCCATAGCTTAAACAGACCCATAATGAATAAGGAAATTGAAAGAGTAATACAAGACCTCCAAACTATAAAAAGCCTAGAACCACATGGATTCACAGCAGAATTCTATCAGACATTCAAAGAAGCTCTACAACCAATACTTCAAAATTATTTTAAAAATATAATATCAGAGGTAGAACTCCCATACTCCTTCTATGAAGCCAGTAGCACTCTAATGCGAAAATGAGGTATAGACACAACCAAAATGGAATACTGATTCTTAAGATAAAATGATAAAATAAGCAGAAATAATATAAAATGATCACTAATGAGATAATAACTTGTTCTCTAACAGTAAAACTCAATGCATCTTCCTTAGAGTAAATTTTTCTGAATATGAAGAAACTTCGAAAAACCTCAGCGTTCAATCAAATCCCAAATAAATTGATATAGGGGTAGTGTGTGTGTGTGTGTGTGTGTGTGTGTGTGTGTGTGTGTATGCACTCACCTCATGTACGTGTCTATGTCTAATCTCCTGGATACCAATTTTGATCAAACAATAGTCTACTAATACTCTACTACTGCTAATATGAACACTTCTTCATTATAACTAAAATAAAGCACACAGACAGACCAGTGCTAATTTGTACCCATCAGCAGGTGGAGTTTTTCTAATAAACAGAAAGATAATCAATCCAACTATTTACTGGTAGAAAAATCAATTAGCTGCAAAATCATTTATTTCGTCATAACACAAGGCAATTTATTAGTGTGATAGGACCTTGTCTGGACCATTTCCTTTGACCATAAAGGAAAAGAAACACTATTTGAAATTTTCCTTTTAGAATCAGCCAGCTTTATTGATCAATTAGGCTGCTGTACGTAATATTATATGTCACTATTTACAATCAATTTTGCATTTATTCCCTTGATTAAAAATATTTTCCAGTATTCTACTGGTGTTATTAAAATCAGTGCCAGGGACGTTGAAGCCTTATCAAGTTAGGTTAAGTCATCAACCCTTAGTAGAAAATTTAGACAATTCAATAATGGTAAAATTAGATATATTCAATGTATTCACATTAGTAAGTGTTGTACAAGTTCTAGTGACACTCTAAGACCAAATTCTGATTCCTGAAACGAGGTTAAGTTTCAAATAGAGGAAAAGAGTTAAGCATAAGTAAGCACTCTTGGTTAAAGTATGGTCCTACCTGTCAATGGACCCATCAATGTCTCCCTTACTGTCTCTGATAAAAAGTAAGCCCAATTAATTGTCAGGAATAAATGAAATCTCTTTCCAGGAGATAAATGCCATCACTGTCTCCACCAGGGCCCCAGACTATTCCATCTATGGAAGCTTGAGGCTCCTGAAGAGAGCATAACAATTTGCTGTGATCCATTGTTTTAATAGTCTGACAACCAAAGGGAGGGGAAAATGTGTCTATAATATCATCATTTCTTCCAGGATTGTTAGACATCCAAGATAAAAGGACAATTAAACATTAGTTGCAAATTAGTACAAATATTTTCTCACATCATGGCCATTTTCTCTAAAAGAAATTTTAAGAAAGAATAACGAAACAAATTGTTGATTTGTGGCAGACAAAGCAAAATATTTTGACAGATTTTCATTTCCATTTAATAAGAACGTCAAATCAATAATGTCGATGCTCAATTTAATCAGCTTGGATGTATTTCAAAATTAATGTAGATTTTATTTCATTTTATACAAATATATCTATTCTAAAACATACCTAAATTTTACACTTGAAATTTTATTACTCAATTAGTGTATATTTTTGACAAAATGAAAAAATTGGAGATGAAGGGATGGTTCATCAGTTAATAGCATTTGATGTTCTTTTAAAGGGCCTGGGTTCAGTTTCAAATATCTACACTGCAGCACACAACTATCTGTAACTACAGTTCCAGAATATTCAGTGCCCTCTTCTGACTTTCAAAGGCAATATTACAGAATTCAAGACCACTGAGCAAAGACCACTAAATTCATTTCAGATTTTAATTAGCCAAATTTGTTAAAATCCAATTGACTACAGTCTCTGAGTCTGATCTGAAAACCACACCCCTAGGGGAGGAGGGAACCAGCTTGTAAAGGCAAAAACCACAAAAATTTCTGCACACAGACAAGGTGGTCCTGACATGGCACCCTTGAGTAAGCAGGATAAGCAAGTTACAGAAGCCAAAATCAGCAATTAGTTATATCATAGCATTCCTTATTTAACTCTGTTGTAAGCAGATGGGTGCAGCTGCATACTTCTGGTAAACGGGAAGGGGTCAGGCTTCCTAGAAAATTGTTCTCCAGCATTGGGCTACCAGTAAGTGTCTGCTAAGCTCTAAGATGGCTAATTTGAACAAGATGGAGTGTCTTTAATAATCACAGCAACACACACAGTACACATATATACATGCAGACAAACATTCATATACATAAAATAAACCCAAACAGATCTTTCAGAAAGAATGAAATTTCATCTATATTGTGACACTGGCAAAGGAATAATTTCTGCTAAAATTGCACGTATGTGAATACACTTTAATGAACATTTATGGTATTTTAAATACAGTCAGTTGAAATAAAAAGCAATAG
>NW_008343959.1:670589-672557 GCF_000622305.1 Nannospalax galili | reverse complement strand
AATACAAGGAATCTGGACTTGTTAGTAGTTGAAATGCACATGTGGTGCTGCTCCCATAGTATCAGAAGCCATTATGTAAACTCTCAAGTGACAAAACCAATCAATTATTTCATCCACCTGAAAAGTCTAAGAACCACAAGGATAACGAGCCCAGCAATATCTACTGGTGAAATAGTGGTCCTTTTAATTGGGGCAATAAGCAGCTAATTGAACTTAAGTCTTGTTCAGTGGGAGGAAACGCCTGTGTGGTACTACAAACATAGCCAAATATACAAGGCTTGAAAAGTTGTAGATCCTGGAAAATAACCTACTTTTGTCACATGCCTAGACAAGTGTACTTATTACCACTAATCAAAGAAACACTTTTGTGACAGATGGAGAAAATTATAAAGTTTGACAATTGGTAAAATGTAGAGAATAAGTGTCTGTGAGCTACTCCACTGTAAGTGACACATGTACAATGCAACTTCTATAACTAAGGGTTGGGGAACATAGCAGAACGGGGGTAGAAAGAATATTAATGCAAGGGTGCTAGATAGGTGCCTCAGCTGTTAACAGCATTGGATACTTGTCCAAAAGTCCTGGGATCAATTCCCTGTACCCACACAATGAGTAACAACCATCTGTAACTCTAGTTCCAGAGGATGCAGCACCTTCTGTCTTCCATGGGTTTTGCATTACATGGATACATTGACTAACATGCAGGCAATGCATTCATACACATAAAATTTGAAGTTAAAAAAGAATTTTAATTCATCTCTCAACTCTCACCAGCAATGAAACAATGATTAACCTAGAAAGCCACAACTGGCCAAAATGCGGAGCATAAGAGACTACAGAGAACTTATCCTTGAATAAGTCATCTGTTTCAAATCTCTTCCACCTGAGGCTCAGGGACCATTGAGGAAGAGTTGGTAGGAACATTGTAAGAGCTAAAGGTGGTGAATGAACACAAGGAAACTGAGTTTTCCAGACAGCTAAATTACTCATATGAAGTTACAGCAATGGTAATAGCTTGCAAAAGACCCAAGCAAATTTGAACCAGACAAAAATCCAGAATAGTTTTAGGGAGATGGGTAATATGCCCCTACCTTAGCTGAGAAACTATTGGCAAGCATAACTACTGGGAAATGGACAGTTGGTTTTCTTTAAATATGTGATGCTTGCTAGGTTCACCAAGCTCCGGTGGTTGGACACACACCAAAGGGCATTTGTGCACAAAACCTTGGCTCAATAGATTTTAATATATAGGACTGAGTTAATGAAAACCAGAGGGGGCATATAAGATCGATGCAGATGGGGGAAGTGGTCTAAATATGATAAAATATATTGTATGACAGTAACAATATTTCAATTAAAAATGGTAGAAGTAACAATATGGACAGTAAATTAACCATCAAAAAATAAATTGCAATCCCCCACAAAATTTCATTTTAAATAGCAAATTAGAATGTTTTCAACATTTACAGAATGCTGAACATGTGTATAAATTAGATTATGGATCTAATCTAGAGAATACTAAATTGATCAATAACAAGAAAATTACATTACATATTTATATTTCTGTAGGGACTCAGGTTTGCTTTGCTTAGCAGGAGACCTGCTGGCTTCGGGGAGGAGGGTCTGATCGGCGACAGAGTCAAACTCTGGGACCTGTGTCTTCCCAACAGGATGATGTATTTTAGAATTCAGATGGTTTTTATACATCCCAAGGAACTAGCAGTCACATGGGATATGACAGTCACATACAAAGATTTAGAGTACAAAGAAACAGGACATTTAGTCTGTTAGTTGGTGCCAGAAGGATTCTTAAACTTTTACTCAAGGTTATCAATGCCCATCCAGTAATTTATCAGCCACAATGTTTTCTTTCTTAGAGCTAAAAGCATGGTGAACTTGTAGCTTTTAGCTCAGGAGTAAACCTTTAACCTGGCCTAATCTCTTAGCCAGGGATAGCTGAGTTATTTG
>NW_008343959.1:659802-670567 GCF_000622305.1 Nannospalax galili | reverse complement strand
GGGTTGTTGACCAAGACACTTTCCCACAGAGCAGGGAGCCTGCACTTATGAACAGGCCGCTTCCTCCTGCCAGCCCAACAGTATTCGGCAAGGCGTGGATTAGCAGAGCCACTGTTTTCAGTGCCCCTCCCTTTTAGTAGAGAATGCAGCCTGGGCCTATAAGTTTTAGGCTCACCTCACCCTAGGGCCTGGCATCCTGGTTTCCTACATATTTCCACCCATCATGGAAAAGTCAAATTAAATTCAATCACTACACAGGGATAGGTAAGTTTTATAAAACCTTGGTTGACTGAGATAAGGTTCTAAATAAGGACATGCAGTGCAGGCTGGGGCTATAGCTCAGTTGGTAGAGTACTTGCAAGCATGCATGGAGCCCTGTGTTTGAATTCTATCACTACATAAACCTGGTATCATGATGAATGCCCATAATTTCTGCATTCTGCATTTAGAGCTATAGGAAACAACTGTTCAAGGTCATCCTTGACTGCATAGGGAGCTCATTTCCAATCTGGGATACTTGAGACCCTGTATCAAAAACAAAAGCAAAACGAAACAAAATATGAAGTATAATTAAATAATACCATTAATTAAAATTATATCAAATTAAAATGGTTATATAAGTGCTATATTTTGTAAAATATGAATGAGTCATCACAAATATCAATGAATGATGTCTGGTTACACCCATATTAACTCTTGACAGAGTTCATTCATGTTCCTAAGGACTTCTGTGTTACTGACAAGTAATAAACATAGCTCATTATATAATTTATTGGAAACATCAAGTGTATGTTTTTATGCAACATTTTTATGTATACTAGAACTCTAGTAAAAAAACATTTAAAACCGTTCAAGTCACAATAATTTGATTTGAACTAAAATTAACCTATTAATTATTATCCAACTACAAAGAAAATCTAAAACCTTGGCAAATATATTTTCAATGATTATTCAGTAAATCTGGATGAGTTTTTCTACTGTGGCATATATCACTTGTTTTAACTTTTCCAAGATATTTTATAACTCTGAGCCTCTTTAATTTTTTTACCAACAAAAAACGGAGTACTATAAATCTCTTGATTATTTTATTAATATTAATAAATATGAAAATTTCTTTGAACAGCGACTTAATATAATTTCATTGTTATTATGTTACTAAAGGCTACACAGTTATTATTGTGTTATTAGAGGCTACACTGTTAATTAATACTTGAATTGACTGGGCTTGAGCTTTTGCACTTTGCAGTGTAACCTCATTCCTCTAACATAGTTTTCTGTAAGGTTCCTCAAGGGCTCTGTGCAATTTAGTTATGTTTTCAAAACCATAAATCATCCCTGTCAAGCCTAGCATATCTAGACTAATATTCTATTATGGCAATATTAAATTTCAATATTTTGGAAATAAATAATATCCAACAAGCATAATATACTTATTCGATAAAAAAAATGCCATTTGTATTGGTTGGTGTCAGTAATTATATTGAGAACAAGATCAGCACTCTTGAATTCTAACAAGAAAATTGTACCAACCAAACAAGTCATTCTCAATATTTTACCATTTTGGAAACTCAGAGGGAGATCAGTTTCAAAATGTTTGAATATCAGCATCACTAAATTTTATTAAAAGCAGCTGTCAAAATTCCCTGATATCAAGAAACGTAAATATTGGTTCTGTTTAGGTTGAAAGTGCGAAAAGTAGACAAATACCCAATTGATTATGTGAATACTAATTGTTTTATAATCATAATATTTACAATATTAAATTCATTATGATTTGATTAGATAGTTAAGTCAAACAGAAACATGCATTTTAATTTTAAAACTTGCCTTTATTGTGTGTTAGATTTCAGCTCATTAATATAATTGAAAATATTGTCTTTTATGCATTAGAATGCTTATTAGCACACTCCTAACAAATACAAAAACAGGAAAGCGACACACATCTTATAAATTATTTCTTTAAGACTCAAAAATTCCACCAGATGGCGATGCATGCCCTAAAATGCTAGACCTTACTAGAATACTTAAATATGAAAATTCAATGTTTTAAAGGATATCTTTAAAATTTTTTAAATATAATTCAGTTTATTTAATCTCTAACTCAACACAAAATTGATTGCTGTATATAGCATTATATTTAGTTTATGAAATAGGTAGATCAGAACATTAGTAAACATTTCAGTTTAACATTAAATCTTGGTAGTAAGAAATATTTTTTTAAGTATTTTCATTAAACAGTCTATATTATCTTGAAATAATAACTATATTCAATAGGGCATTTTTCTAAGTGCTATTTATATTTCAAAGTTTAGTCATGTACATAAAGATCAGTGAAGGAATCTCATTAATGTGTGAATATACAGATATTTAAAAAATTATATTATTTAAAATTGTATTTTTAAAATTATTATTTCTGATGCCAAGAATTCATATTGTACTATGAAAATAAAGGATATTATCTGTGTATAAATTTTTCATGAGACTGTGATTGTTTTATGAGTATAGATCTATAGATTAATTTTACTGTTAATTATTTAAAGGAGATTTTCACAAAAGTATATTGGCTTAGCCGTATTTGGGAAATTAAAACCATTATTTTTATATCTGTGAAATATAAAAAGTTATTTAAGGAACGGAAAACAATGTGGACAGTTAAATACTAAGATATATTCTTAAATTTTAAGAATTATTAGTGTTTATATGAACATAGAAACTATTAGTATTTTAAAGTGAATATCTAGAAAGGCAAACAAGGCAGAAGTTAATCATGATGAAGAAATTGAAAACCAACTAAAGTCTGCAAAGTATAAATTTTAGTAAATTAACTGTATTGAATGTTCTTTGAGCAATAAGAGATTAATTGGACAGCTTCAAATTCCAAAGTGAATTTTGAAGTTTGTCAGGGACCTAAAGACTTTGTTCAAAACACTGGTTGGTAAATCAAAGGAAAAGTTTACAAACAAGAATATGCCTAAATGATGCACATCTCAATCAGAGTTTGTTATACTCACTTTGTTGGAACAATTCTCACCAAGAGTATGGTCTTGTCACTTTCCTCATTAACATAAAAACACAACCATATGATTTCTAAAGACAAAAAGCAAGTATCTCTGAGATTTTTGAGAGATGGGATAATTTATTGTTAGCAATGTAGATAATTCACAGATAAGAGACAGAAAGAGTTCTGAGGTAGAGAAAGGAATTCAAAGTACTACTTACATTTCATATAGCATACTGATATTTCCACGGCGAACTACTATCATGTTAAATAGGTAACTAGGAATATAAGAGTACACATTTGACTAAAACTTTGTTGAGGACTGATAAGTAACACAGATTTGGTAGTTAGATCCAAAAAATGACTGTTTGGTTTTGAAGAGGGGAAGAATTATCTTAGGGAAAATGACACTGAAGTAGAATACCAATAAGTATTATACATGACCACACAAAACAAACACATAGTACATTAATAACGATAGCACTGTGAAATTATCATAATCCAGCCAATAAGATCCCTTGTTTACTCCATTCCTTTTTACTTATTTACTTATTTTCTTATGATGTAGCGAAGAGGCAACTATGCCAAGGCCTATGTCTGAGATACATTTCTACTGTGACTGTTCTATCTTTAAGATGGAGTTCTAACATCTTGTACATTTTCCTTCTTTGACTTGATGGAATGATTAATTGTATGAACATATGGCCAAAGTACATAAATGTTTTCAGTTTCAACATGAACTGTATCTGGATGTATCATAGTAAAACTATTTGCACAATACTGGATTATGGTTTAGTTCCTATTACTTTTTTTCCTTCTTTTTGAAAATTTTCATAGGAATTTTTCATTTTTGTATCTTTAAGAAAATTAAATTGGGTTTTGTTTGCTTTCCTAGATTATATTTGTTAAAAAGGATATTCACAGGGCTGGAGAGATGATTCAGTGGTTAAGAAAACTGACTCATCTTACAGAAGACCCAGGTTCAATTCCCAGCATCCACGTAGTGGCTAAAAACTTCCCATAACTCCAGTTCCAAGGGAGTCTAACATCTTCTATTGACCTCACTGGGCATTACTTAACACAGGTGCACTTACACATATTCAGGCAGTGCATTCAAACATATAAAATAAAAAATAATTAAATAAAAACTTATTTCAAAGAATATTCAAAGGAAATATTTTAGCTTATAGTGTTAAGAATACATGCACATATGCATCCATATAGTATTCTGAGGAACAGAAGCCAGGCTCACACTTTATAACCCAGGCTTTTCTGGAACTTGAGATACTCTCAACTCAGTCTCCTTAGTCTTGGCATAAGAGAAATGCATAACTATGCACTCAGTGTTTATGACTCAGTCTCCTAGTCTTGGCATAACAGAAATACATAACCATGCACTCACTGTTTTTATGTACAGTTCAATACATTAAGTATTTGAATATGAAAATGAGGCTTAGAAATGCAGGTCTGAAATGCCTGCTACTCAGGAGGCTGAGGCAGGAAGAACATGTTAATTTCCAGCAGAGGAAATTCAGTTAGACACTGTACTATTTACTTTTTGTTGCTGTAATAAAACACTGATCAAAGTAACTTATAGAAAGAAAAGTTTATTTGAGCTTATGGCTCCAGGAGAATTAGAAACTATCATGGCAGGGAGGCATGGGAGCAAGAATTAGCGGGCATAGAACCTGGAGCACTCATATCTTCAGTCAGGCATAGGAAGCAGAGAGTGACTAGAAATCCCACAAGGCTTAAGAATTCTCTAAGCCTGTCTCAAGGAATGTGCTTGCTTCCTCCAGCATGGCCACACCTTCTAAGACCTCCAAAAACACCATCAACCAACCAAGCAAAGCGTTGGTGTTCAACACTTTGAACAAAGTGTTCAAATACTTGGAACCTTGGGGAATATTGCCATTGAAACCACCACAGATACCAACCCAAAACAGAAAGTAATTGATACACAAATAAATAAAATTCAAATGAGTGTTAAAAGTGTCACTTCATTGGATGAAATTGCCTAACAAGCCTGAGGCAGTAGGTTCAATTCCCAGTACCATGCAAGTGATCATAAATTTGCTGTGGGACTACTTTTTTTCTGTTATTACTTTGTTGGTGTTGCTGTCCTTGATTATGAATGGAATAATTTATTTGAACTGTGGAGGACAGGATGGGGAAGAGAGGTTGGCATTACAAATTGGAGGGGACTTGATGACTAATCCAAGTATTGCTGTTACTGCTTAAGACAACAGGATACAGGAAGAACTTGGGATGAACACGTACATCTTCCAGAAACAAAATGAAGATTTTATAACTTGAGACGAGTTTTATAATAGAAATGTCTACACTTGGGAAAATGATAGGTTAGTCAGAAATAAAATAAATATAGGCCTTGGCATTTTTTTTTCCTTTTAGTCATGTAGGGGGATAAAGTAAGATAAATAAGAACAAAGAGTCAGATTTTGGGGGGAAATGTTAAGATAGTTTGGCTTAGAAATATTATCCTGCACATTAACTACTACAAAGCAAGTAAACATAAAAATTGATAACTTACTTTTCTCTCTGAATATGTTCCCTGATGCCCTTGCGGTTTTGTATCATTCTTGTGTGTTTGTGAGAGTATTGGTTCCTGTATGATCCAGCACAGAGGTCACAGCACAACCTTTCATGTCTGTCCTTGTTATCAAGGTCATGTGAGTTAGAATCTCTTGTTCACCAACATGTTTGTTATTTTAGCTGCTCAGTGAGCTCTCAGGGATTCATTTATTAATACTTTCCAAGCTGTATGAGTGGTAAGTATACAAAGGTGTGCTATCATGTAGGTGCCAAAGATTTCAAGTCTATTCCTCCAGCTTGTGAGACAAGCAGTTTACCCACAGAGGTATCTCCCAAGATCTTGTTCTTCTAATATGTAGAAAATGGACAATACAAAAACCCACAACTGACCAAAGTGCAGAAAACAGGAGGCTATAGACTGCTTATCCCTTAATGGGACACCTATATCAACTTATTCCATCCAAGGCTCATGAATCATTGTGGAAGAGAAAGTGGAAATAACATATGAGCCAGAAGGGGTGGATGACCACGAGGAAACAGAGCATTCCAGACAGCTGGTCCATTACTCATAGGAACTCACAGGAATGCTGACAGCACAAACAAGAACCATGTAAGGTTAAGACAGACAAAATCCCAGCATAGGAGTTGCAAATTGGGTAAGAAATCCCAAATCTTACCAAAGAACTACAGTTAACCAATGGCTGCTGGAAGGCACAGAAATAGTTTCTTTCAAGCATGGGACCCCTGGTAGGTTAATCAACTTTCAGTGGATGGACCCACACTGAAGGACATTTTGGACAACAAATTAGACTATATGTGTATATATATATATATATATAGAGAGAGAGAGAGAGAGAGAGATTATTGTCCATTTTATGTTTATACACACACATATGTATGTGTGTGCATGTGTAAAACATGCACTTAATGAAAACTTCATGCAGTTTGTGACTAGAGAAGAAAAAAAGGAGTGCATAAGTCACCCTATGCATACATATAGATGCTGTCTCTATCAGGTCTCACATACTCAACTAAGATTTTTACATATTCCAGTTAATATTCAGTGATTATGGATTAGCATTCTTCAATTCCCTACCCA
This sequence comes from Nannospalax galili, assembly GCF_000622305.1. Taxonomy (NCBI): domain Eukaryota; kingdom Metazoa; phylum Chordata; class Mammalia; order Rodentia; family Spalacidae; genus Nannospalax; species Nannospalax galili. The sequence goes on along the minus strand of NW_008343959.1, from coordinate 663,917 downwards.
CCAGATATATGTATCTGATTACACTTTGTCTTAAATAAATCAATATCAGTGAGTTAAAAATTCAATAATTCAGTCATGAGAACCACATTTCAAGAGCTCTGGGGCCCCCTGTAGCTAGTATTCACTGTATTATCCTCTGCACAGATAGAATTCCTGAAACACTGCAGACTTGAATTGAGACTTAAACAGTCTCCTCCATTCCTCTAGGCTTTCACTTTGCTTTTATTAAACATTTTTGGAGAACTTGACATTGTAAATTCTTTCTCTGCCCCTCTGAGTTATGTGTGAATCTATTTAAAAGCCTATCATTTTACATCTAAGGAATATGTTTCTCGGGAACCTGAGAGCCAAAATCATGAAATGTAAATGTAAGAGAGAAAGTTCTCTTATGCCCCAATTTTTATGGAAAAGTTGGTGCCTGACATTTGTGGGCACCTTACTGATGAACTGAGAAAGTTCATTTTTCTCTAGAGAAGGCAAATTAACATACATAATCTGTAATGTCCCCTATCCCAGCTCTACTGCCATCCCTTCCTTCATGGAGCAGAGTGAAATTCAGAATGAACTCCAGTCTCTTGAATCAAGTCTCCCTCAATTGTTGAAAAATAATGAGTGAAATTTTATTTAGTTACCATCCATACATGAATCATAGTGCATTGTTGTTATCTAAATTAGGATGAATTAAATGGAAAATACTCTAATAAAATGTGGTTATGTTAAGACACAGCCTTTCTGAGCTATCAAGGAAATATTGATACTCCCTTTACTGAATGGTTTTATGTTCTTGGTAATATAGCAAATATGCCCAGTGAAGAAAAAACAAATCTGTTTTCCTCAAAGAGAAGAAGATTTCATAGCAAAATAATTCCATAATACAGAAGGGTTGTAGTTCTTTATGTTACAATTTTATATATCACTTTTCAGTGTGCTATTAGAGATAACCCCACTACAACCTAGCTCACTTCTCTATCATTAAAAACAATAGCAAATCTTTTTACCTGGAGTAGCAGTTGGAAAACTCCATACCTGTCATCTCAAAGAAATAATTGGTGAGTAAAGTCACAGAGTTTATTGTTTTGTTCTTGTCCTTGTGTCTGCAAATACAAAGTCAAACAAGAAAAGTATTTGGATCACAGTAAAATCTTTATTACTTTATTATTTTGCTTGATTTTTTCTGAAATAGCCAAGTTCAAAGTGAATAATAAAATTTATATGTAATCTGTGTGTATGTGTTTTTTTATGTGTGAATGAATACATTTAGAAGTAAGCACTCATGTAATTTGATTTAAACATACACTTCTTAGGAAAAATACTTTCCATCAGATATACATTGGCTAAGTTAAATTCATAGGGCACATTCAATAAATTATATTCAAAAAGCTTCATTTATTACTTCTGGGATTCTATTCTTTGAATCTATGAACAGAACCTGAGACAATAAACAATATATGACGATACAACTACAAACAAAGGACTCTGTGTGTGTGTGTGTGTGTGTGTGTGTGTGTAGGTGTGAGAGAGAGAAAGAGAGAGAGAGAGAGAGAGAGAGAGAGAATATCGAGGCCCATAAGTGTCAGGTGTCAGATCCCCTCTGGAGCTGGAGTTATAGGAGATTGTGAGGTGCTTGCTAAAAGTGGGTGCTCGAAATTAAACTCAGGTCCTTTGCAAGAGCAATTTGTACTCTTTACCACTTTTCTAACTTTTTTAGCCTCCCCTACCAGGCTTTCTGATACAACTTTGTGTTAGCATTTTTACCCCATGCAGATCATAAGATATTTATGTTTCTCCTAAAATTTAATAACCACATGATTAGAAGAAGCATTTTATTACAGCTTTAACATATTCAGTAACACATTCCAGAGCAAGGATACATCTCCTTCAATGGTGGCTGTAAATTTTTAGGTTTGCCGTTGAATTAATACAGTCATACAATAAGTGTAAAATAAAACTGGCTTATCTGGGCCAACTGAATGGTCTCAAACACCCAAAAGGAAAGTATAACCAAAGATTAAAGGGATCAATATAACTCTTTAAGAGTCCACGTGTATAGCTAAAAGCTACATAACAAGAAAACAATGCCAGACAGGAGATACCTTCTTTTGAGTTATTGGCCAGGGTGGCCCAAGAGACCCCCAGACAGTAACCCAGCATAGAACTGGGAAAATGAATGGCAGACCCCAATCTTAACTAAATGAATATTCACAACAGATTGTTGCTAGATGAGGAAGAGCTGGTATTCCTAAAGCAAGGCTCTCTAGATAGGTTGACTAGATTCAGCAGACTGACAAACACTGTAGAATGGCTGGGGGTGCTGACAACACAGTGAACAGTAACAGGGATGATAGAGTATATGGGCTCCAGTGTGTGGGGCAGGGAGGCTATGGCAGGGTGCCATTTGGGAAGTGAGTATACAGATGAATAAGACTGTGTGGGATGTTCTGTATGATATATACACACACAAAAAAAAACCCAACCAATTAAAGAAAAAGACTTTCCTTCATAATGTTTAAGTGACATTGCTGATGTTATAGATTAAGGTCACTTAAAGAGCTTTTGAGAACAGGCATCTAATTTTATTGCCAAAGTGTAGAGCTCATGTAATGGATGAAATTAAGGTTCTTCTGTAAGATCTCAGCCTGACAGAATATCTTTACTTTAGTCAGTTGTGGCCTTCCTTTTGCATTACCTTCTGTTGAATGAGGAAGCTTCACTTGTGAGAGTTGAGGGATGCATTAGTACTCTCTCTACCCCATGATCTGCTATGATCCATGAGCCATAGGTGTAGAAGTTTCATTATAGATATGTTACTTAGGGTTGGGCATCTCACAGACCCTTTTTCTATGTGTTTGCTCAGTTGTAGAAATATGTAATAGTCTACATTTATTATAAAAAAAGCAGGGTCACTGAACCCTCACTGGAGTATACAGCCACACTTCCCAGCTAACATACATTGCCTCCTGGATTTCAGAAGGGGTAAAGTATACAATCTGTGGAAGGCTAGGAAGAGAAGGCATGACCCATGCTGGGTAAAAGCTATCCAGCATACATAACCTTAGGTCATACATACACCTCAGCAACCCCTCAGTTATCTTGGTAAGTTCTATAATATCAATGGGTGCCCAGTAAAACTTTAATAAAACATTTTCTTGACACTAGAACCTTAAAAGGGAATAAGCGTTTTCCTGGGAATTAGCATCCCCAGGAAAAGAAGTCTCGCAACAGATGGAAAATTTATTGGTTAATGCTATTATGTATCACAATTATTTAAAAATAAAAAAGAAAATGAGAATGTAAAAGATGTTAAAAAGATATGGGAATGGAGAAATTTTCCAAAATAGAAAAAATGAGAAAGCCTAAGGAAGTGATGAAGGTCTGTTTAGGCTTGTAATATATAAAGGATGAGACAAAAATAATATACACATTATCTTAAAATTTCCATGGTCACTCTCCTGCCCTCAGGCCTCTCTTGGGGTAAGTCTATTGCACAGCTCTCTGCGCCTTGACACCACCAACCGCATTCACCCTTCCATCTCCCCCGCTGTTCTCTAAACCTAGCTTGGGCCCTGTGCCATTCCTAGTCTTGGGGCCCCAGACACCTGGGGAGCCAGTGCTGCTTCCTGATCCTTTTCACTCGACTGGCTTGGTGCCTTCCTTGGGCCCCAGGAGCACTGCCTCTGGACCGGGCCCTGCCCTCAACTCTCTCTACTTCCCTGGTCCTGCAACACCTGCCAGCCTCTTTCTGGGTCTGACAGCCTCTTTCTGGGGCTCCGAGGCTTACCTTTCCTCTCCCTGATCCTTTGCATCCAGTACAACCCAGCTACTCAATCCACTCCCTGGGAAATCTTCGGGCTTATTTCCACCCCATCTGCCTTTGCATCCCTGCGTGGCATGGCCACGGCCAGGATCTCAGGTCAGTCCAACACCAAGTTCCTGAGGCCAAAACCATTCTTAGAAGATTCCAGACCTAAGATGAAAGTCTGAAAACTTCTGACCCACATTGGAATTCGGCCACCGCGGAACTCCTGAAAACAAAATCAACCTGGCCACGACAATATAAAATCAAAAGAGAGAACCAGAAGCTTAGATGAACCAGCTCTTCATACCCAAAAAGTAAA
>NW_008343959.1:657979-658296 GCF_000622305.1 Nannospalax galili | reverse complement strand
AAAGGACATACTTTCTACTCAGCACCCCATGGAACTTTCTCCAAAATCGACCATATACTGGGGCACAAAACAAAGCTCAGCAATACAAAAAGACTGAAATAATTTCATGTGTTCTATCAGACCACAATGCAATAAAACTTACAATCAACACCCAAAGAAGCCAAAATCACATCATGAACACATGGAGATCAAACAACACACTCCATAATGATGAATGGGTCAAAAGAAAAATTAAGAAAGAAATAAAGGTATTCCTGGAATTAAATGAAAAGGACAATACAATGCAACAAAACGTCTGGGACACATTGAAAGCAGTT
>NW_008343959.1:637694-654210 GCF_000622305.1 Nannospalax galili | reverse complement strand
GCTGATCCTACTGGAACAGGAACCTCTAGCTGACTAGATTTACCAGAAGGGCAGACAGGGGGAAATGGATGGGGGTGCTGACAGCACAGTGGACAGTGGCAGGGATGGGAGAGTGTGGGGGCTCTAGTGGGAGAGGAAGGCTGTCTATCTGATGAGTTTATATTCATGCTCAGATGCCAAGGAACTCAGAAAGTAAGCGACTGTGACCAGTAATAGTCATATATATAGAGATTAGAAATGCATGTGAAAACGTCTCAATGTCAATTGCCTTAAAATGAATTTTTCTGTATGAAACTGTGTATTTTAACAACGAAGTGGAGATCTTTTTTAAACGTTAAAACCTCATTTAATTTTATGTAGTTTATAATTTATAATGAGTAAAAGATTGTACAAGCGCAATAATTCATCTGTAAACCTAAAAATGTACAGCCAATTTTGAAAGAGATGTACCCTAGCTCAGAAAAATGTTATTGAATAGGTTAATGCTGGAAATGCTTCGAAAGAGATGTACCCTAGCTCAGAAAAATGTTATTGAATGGTTAATGCTGTTATAATGAAATGCTTCTTCTAATTAAAAAAAAAAAAATTCCATGGTCATAGTTTAGTCAACTAGTTTAATGAACAAAATGTATATCTAGGCAAGGTTTATCTGAGACTATTTAGTTTTTTTACTCAAGCCTTATCTAAATAGCATATGATAATTAAAAGTACCCGAGTGGTGAAACTAACCTTATTGGATGTTTACCAACCATAGTTTGAGGCCTATACTAATGTGGTTAGAGGGACTTAAAGGACAGTTTTAGCCCCTTGCCCTCCAAGGTCAACTAAGTTCCAAGGGACAATGGAACATCTCTCAAAATGTCCTGTAACTATGGTGAGTCACCTCTCTTCCTGTTCAGGGATGACATGGAGACCCTACAAGATGAGCTTAAAGCAGTGTCCATTTTACAAAGAGGAGGGCCAATGCAGATGAAACACCTCATTCATGCTTCCCTGTGAAGCCAGCCATAGGCAAACAGGACCTTTGACTTATCATCACCTAGATGGAACTGGTAAAAGAAAGGAGCCAGGAAAGCCTTCCAAGCTCATGTGACCCCTGAGGAACAGATTCTCAAATGACCTTAAGTGTAAAAATAAATTTATTTATTGGGGCCAACTGTATGATCTTAACACCAAAAAGGAAATTATAAACAAAGAGCAAAGTCGTCAGTATATTTCTTTAAGAGTTCAAGGGATTACATTTCCCAGACATTTGGTTTAAGTCTATATAAAAAGTTATTTAGGCAATTATTTCTCATTGATGATTTTGTTCATAACCAGAAAGTGCTGCTCAGATGTAAGACTTCAAATCTTGGTCTCCAATACTGTAGTGCCTATCTGTAGCTAAGGGAGACAACCAGCTATTGTTCTAAAGTGATGGATAAATTTATTTTCTCCCCCTATATAGAAGCCTGTGAGAGGGAACTGACATGGATTCTAACCAATCCAACAGCTATCAAAATACCAGAAAGCAAATCTTGAATCCAACACTCTGGAGTACATCCTTGGAAGACAAAAGAAAAATGAGGAAGAATCCAATAGAGGGATGCTTTTGGAAGACCTTGTCAAGAAATTCCAATGCACTCTCATATGAAAATTTGAAAATTTCCCTGTTCTGACTTTTTTTCTAGTTCCCTGTATAGAACTTGTAATGCTAATTACTCTTGCCTTTACTTCTCATTCACATCTCCTATTCACCACTAATGGACTTTCTTTTCCCCTTAGAGATAAGAGTTATGCAATTTGGGAGTCTTTTAGATAGACCCACTGAAGGGGTACTCCAATTGCCTCACCTTGTGTCCTTGCTCAGCATTGAAAAGCAAAAGCAATCTGCATCTATATTCCCTATTAGCAATTTGGGTCACCCCTTCAGAGGATGGTGTGATAAGAATAGTAGGTAGGATTTGGCAAGGCAGCTAGGGTAAAAAAAAAAATAAAGAAAATACCCAGTTTCTGAGCTAAAAGTCAAAATGTCCTTGGGCCTGTTAGCAACATACTCTGTTCCAAAGGCCAAAAATGTCAAAAGAATTTGGGAGTTTGTATCTAATCCTTAAAAAATTTTAGGGTTTCCTCTTCGTAGAGGGGAATGTTAGAGTAGCCAAAATTCCCCATAAAAACAAATAAATCAAAGATTAAAAAAAAAGTGATGGGGATATATGGGAGGCATTGGAGGGGAGGGAGTGGGCATGCATTTGACCAAAATACCTTATTCATGTATGAAATTCTCAGTAAAATTTTTTTAAAGTTAAAATGAAGCCATGCGTGGTGGCACATGACTATAATCCCAGAACTTAGGAGGCAGAGGCAGGAGGATTTCTGTGAGTTCAAGGTTAGCCTGGTCTACATAGTGAGTTCCAGAACAGCTGGGGCCACAGAGAGACCTAGCTTCAAAAAGACCAAACAAACAAACAAAAAAGTTAAAATAAGCTTCTTTGATGAATGGTGAATAGTATACTTGCCTGTAAATATAAGGATATTAGCATACGCTGCCCAAGTTCCCTTGGGGTCTCTTGTGCTATCCTGCAAACCATATAGCATATCTTTATGTGCACTTATTATTATCATGGTGGGGGAGGAGAGGGGATTAACAGAGGAATGAGTACCTAGTGCCCAGCCCCTTGCCTCAGGGCAGAGCAGCTCAGAGCCCTCCTTATCAGACCATGCCATGTTCATAGTCACTGCTAGCATTCACTCACACCTCAGCAGCCATTGATCTTGCCCCATGTCCATAAGTGTCAGGCCATTCTGTCCTTGAGCTGCTGCATACGGCTGCACCTGGATGCACGTTCCCCAAGCTAAGGCTCATGTCTTCTGTTCCAAGATGGCTCCCAGCAGCCCCCCAGTTTTCTACATTCTATGGCAGGCCACGCCCCTTGGAGGAACTAGCCAATTGGGAGACACTCCATCCCTTTCCTCCACACACTCTTACAATCTTAATGTCCATATTTCCATATACTGCTAAAATCCCTGAGCCTTGGAGGGGATGACAGATGTAGGGCAATCTCTCGTGTATCAAGGCAAGATAGTGGTTTCTTGGACCTCCCCATTTAGGCCATGGTCACTGATCTGTCTCAGTGGTGTTTCTTCTACTATAAAGAAAAATTGAAGGAAGTACACACATTTAAACAAACATGAATGTAAATACAAATGCTTAGAGATATCCCAGTAGGTGTCCTTTATTCATTAAGCAGTATACTTGTGAAGGCTTCTCCACTAGGGCCTGTAGCCTTTCTCAACATAAGGCATTGACCTGGTCTACAGCAAAAGATGTGTGTTCTACCCCTAGGAGTGGGCCTTATCCAATCAGAAATTTGTCAGTTGTAGGTATGTTGATTGAGCCATATTGCACTTGTAGGTATTACTTGACATGTACATAGTCTTCAGCACACGGGGTCCATTGTTGAGTAGAATTATAGGGGATCCTTTCTTCCCTAACCATCTGCATCCATCCAGCGGCATGGAGTTTTGTGGCTTAGTCTCAGTTCCATCTCTTCTTTTCCCATGCTCACAACATGCAGTATCTTCAGCAACATGGCCTTACAAACCTTTCTAGTGTACAACTGACATTAATGGCAATAACCTTGGTGAATTGGAAGATCTCTAGGATCTCTCTCTGACCAACAGCTCATAGGGGGACAACCCACCCCTGGAACTGCAGATTTTCTTAACAGTTGTATAGTTTGGGAGTCTCTGTCTTTATCTTACCCAACCGTAAAACTTCCAAGAATCCTACAGCTATAGTGGCCTTTGCTTCTTTGGTTATATTTCAAATGGGTTTCACTCTGTAAAATACTCGAAGGAAGGTTAAAATATATTAAATCACACAAAGACAAGGTCTCACAAGGCATGGAAAGGTTTTGTCCATTCGTATTAACTGTTTTCTCCATAGATCCTTGTGAGGTACCACAGTTTGGGTATGAGGCATTAATTTGATTAGCTCTTTACCATTTTTTGTTATCCCTTTGGAGTCATTTTGCACTTGGGGGATTTTAAATGGGGTCTTTTTGTATACTTTTATTCTTCATATATTTACAGGTGTTGGCTCCAGTTGCTTGACCTTGCACTGGGCTAAGGACGCAGAGTGCTTCTCCTGTCCCTGCCACAGTTGTGGGTTCCCTGAGTCAGGAAGGCTCTGGGTCTGCCTCCTGACTGTCCCACCATACCTGTCTTCTTCCCATTCTCCACATCAGGTTGCTGGGGGAGATCTTGGTGCAAAGCCTGCTTCCACCCCTAGTATAGCCTTTATCAGAAGAGAAATGCATTATTTAATCCTTGGGGATTCTTAATGACCCCTTGTACAGATTTTATTCTTCAAATGGCCTTTGTAAACTGTTCTGGTTTTAAAACCTTCCAGAAACACCTTAATACCGAATTTGGGTTTCTATCTATTTTTTCTCTGGGTATTTGGGCTTGACATATCTCCTGCTACATTTGTTTTCAAGTAACCAAGTAGATCATTTCCCCTGTCTGGTCTTCTTTATATCTCTAGGGTGTTCTGTTATTTTACAGGCATGTTTTACATACTGGTCAGAATCATTTAGTTTTGCCAAAGATTCCCTCACTTCACAAAGATCCTGTCCCATCAAAGGGCTTAGTAAAACCGTTAAAGCCCCATACCATTCTCAAGGTCCCAGTAAGCTTTCTTCCCTATCTCTGGTGAACACAGTCTCATCGGGCCCAGTGAACTGGACATCATATATTGCTTTTCTCATACCTAGTTCTCTCAGTAATCCCTGTCCTTCCTTTACAGTCCTCCAGGCCCTGCTAATCATGTTAGTCTTCCTGGGCGACAACCATGTATCTTTAATGCCTTCTACCAGCCACTGTTAAGGACTGCTCTCCCCTGCATTGTCCTAGGTTGAACAACCTATATCACAAGGATGGTTGGGTGGTTATATAACTCAGCTGTGAAGCTTCTGAAGGACTTAGACTGATGTCATTTGCTCCCATGTCCCATACTCTCAGAAGCCATCTGGCCAGGGGCTCTCTGACTGCTTGCTTGTAAGTTTTTCCCAGTTTTAACAATTCTAGCATGGAATATTTCCTAGTCACAGCACAGTCAGCTTTTTTTTCCTTCTTACTTTTATCTGTCTTTTCCCCTGAGTCCTTGGACCTTACACAAGTCAAAGTGTCCGCCTTTTTTCTCTCTCCTGCTCTGCAACTGGGTCTGCCAGCTCAGCCTTTTCAGCTGTCCCTGCCTGGAACACATCTTTTATCTTGCAAAGTGGCTGCACTGTCTTTCTGGATGCTCTGTTTTGGTCCAGAGCAGGTAAAAGATTTTCTAGCCTTTGTGTATCCTTTAATAAATCTTCACATACCTGCAACATATCCCCACATTTACAAAATAGCTGTGGCTGGCCTTTTTTCAGTTACAGATTTTATGATCCATTGTATGCCCCATGTGACTATTCCTAACCCCATTATGCATGTGGGTTTTGATTGGCTCCTCTCCTGGATTTGAGACTCAGAGCCCAGTTGACCTGACACAGGGGCAATGGGAACAACACTGCTTTCTGAGACCCACATCCCCATGGCTGTGGTTCCTTTTTCCTGCCAACTATCCAGTTTTCTCCCCAGAGTTCCCTCAGGTTCTCTTGTGCTATCAAGCAAACCATATAACATATCTTTATGTGCCTTTATTATTATTGTGGGTGGGGAAGGAGAGGGGAGTAACAGAGGAATGAATACCTAGTGCCTAACCTCGTGCCTCCACATAGTGCGGCTCAGAGCTCACCTATCAGACCACGCCTCACTTATAGTCACCACTAGCATTCACTCATTCCTCAGGGGCAAGTGATCTCGCCCCATGTCCATAAGTGTCAGGCCATTCTGTCCGTCAGCTGCCATGGCTCAGGTCTTCTGTTCCAAGATGGCTACCAGCAGCCCCCTAGTCAATCACACTCTGCAGCAGGCCACGCCCCTTGGAGAAACTAGCCAATCGGGAGACAGCATACAATAACTCAGTACATTTTTCTGGGGATAGAACAGGGGTAGAGTTTTTCTCTAGGGTCTATGTCCACTCCAACCATGTGTATTTGGCTATGTTTGCAGTGCAACCCATGAGTTTCCTCCCACTGAGAAGGTTTTATGTACAATTAGATAGCTGCAATTAACTTCAAGATAAAAGTATCATTACTGCACTGCTATAATTTGTTGTCTCAGTCATTGTTATGTTTAATGGTCTTTAAGGCTGGAGTTGCACTATTGGTTGATTTCCTCCCTTGCATAACATCCAGCTAATCTTCTGGGAGGAGATGTCCAAGTCAGTTCCAGATCCATTACTCCAAATCCTATGACTTAAGTATGTTCTGTCTTCAGCATTTAAAGGACATCACTGCAGAACACAACAGGATGAAACATAGACATAGTTGAAATGAATGAAGGATTCAGGGAAGGGAGACAGAATAAAAAATCGTTAGGCTACTATGGATGACTCCAACATAATTAAAAATTAATTTTCTGAGGGAGTTTGATTAATTAAAACTTAGAGATGTATTAGTAATCTCTCTTCCTCTTGCTCCACTCTATTCTATGAGCCTTAGATGTAGTTCTTCCATTGTAGATATGGTCACTTAGGTTTGGGCATTTTACAGATACTTACTCCCTGTGAGTGAGCAGTTGTGGAACTCTGTAATAGTCTGTTGCAAAATAAGCTTCGTTGATGAGAGTTGACTGGCATCTTAGTCTGTAAATATATTTCCTCACACTTAGAAAGAAATTACATTTGTCTAGGGATGTGGCAGCCTTGGCATTATCGATAAGATCTATGACCTTCTTCCTTAGATTGCATAGTGTTCTCCAAGACTATGAAAGCTAGCCATCAGAGAAGTGGATTCCAGATCAGTTCTAGGTGCAATTCTCTAAGTCCTGTGTCTGAAATATGTCCTGTCTTTAGCAAGAGGGTCTTTCTCTCAAGCTCTGGGAGGCAATCAAGGGCTGAGGCAATAGCCTGTGCAAACTTGGGAGTCTCTTTGATTACCCTGGCCAACAATTCCAAGGGAGGTTTCTCCTATCTGCAATTGTTTTTTTTTTTTTTCTGCTATATAGCTTTCAGCTGTAAAGAAAAACTAAGTTTTCTCCAATCTGTTGATGTATTTTCCTTTAGACTTTAAGCTTTCATGTCTCTTGGTGAGAATGAAATTACTAATCCATAGCCATGAATCCACTTTCCACCCATCTAGTGAGAAGTACCATGTTCCCTTTCTCCTTGCTATGGTTGACTTATGTTTAACCTTTACGTCCACCTATGAAATGTGTTTTTCAGTGTTAAAAATTTGAAAGTCTTCTGGCATTTTAATATCTGACACATTTTGTAAGTTAACTTCTATTGAACCTAGAAACATGATTTGATTTTTTTCAATATTTCCTTAGTTAAAAGTTCCCTTAACTTTTTATGTTATGGGTGATATATGAAATTTGTGTTTGACTTGGGCATAAGATTATGGCAAAACTAGAGAATGGTTATAAAGATTAAAATAAATGTCATTATTAATATATGTGCTGGGTAGCTTTAATGTCAACTTGACATACCTGGCTTGAGGGAGCCTCAGTTGGGGAATTTCCTCTATTGGACTGGCCTGTGGACATGTCTGAGGGGCATCTTCTTGATGAGTGATGTGGGAAGGCCCAGCCCACTGTGGGTGGTGCCACCTCTGGGCAGGTGGGCCTGTGTTGCTTAAGAAAGCAGGCTGAACATGGCCAGGGGAGCAAGCCAGTAAGCAGTGTGCTCCAGCTTCTGCCTCCAGATTCCTGCCCTGAGTTGCTACCTTGGAATCCCAGATGAACTATGACACGGGAGATGTAAGCTAAATAAAGCCTTTCATCTCCAAGTTGGTAGTGGTCAGAGTATTTTGTCACAGCAATGAAGAACAAACTAGGACAATGTATTTCTGATCAAGGGAAATTGGAAGCTAAGTTGAGACTTTGCACTAGATTTTTAACGAATATTTATTCATTATTTTTATTTATGTGTATAGTGGATTACCTGCATGTGTGTAAATGAACCCTTGTCATTCAGTGCCAATGGAGGTCACAGAGGGTGTTGAATCCTTTGGAACTGGATTTATGGGCAGTTGTTAGCCAATTTGTGGGTGTTGGGAATTGGACCCAGGTCTTCTGCAAGAATAGTCAGTGCTCTTATCTACTAAGCCATTCCTCCAGGCCCTGAAACTTTGTATTAGTTTGCACATTATAGCGAAACAGAAGTGGGGCAAGAAGAGAACTATAAGGTTTGAATATTATGGAGAAGTTCTCAAAGAAAAATGATTTTTTAAAATATATTTTTGAAGAAAATCTTCAATTAAAATTATGACAATTTAGGTTTTTAGCTACTCTCATAATAAATGCTAATATTTAGATATTCCATCAGTGTATTGCTAACCTTCTAAACTGTAGGTGGCTGCTACCTGTAAGTCTTTGCTCTTAGAAACACCTTTTCAGCAGTTTACATCTCATCTGTCTCGGAGTCCCCTACAACACCCTATAGTCGCTTGTGTGGAAGGATCCTAGCACTGACTGACTCAGGTGTATACCCAAGACTGTGCCTTTTATCACAGTGGATTTGATGTAGAGAAAGCCTAAGAAAGATTTATTGTGGAGTTGAACACCACTAATCTCAGTGGTCTACACAGGGTTTCTGAGCCCATACTTGCTAACATTCTGTCATGGCCTTAAAGCAGAAATTCTATTTCTACTGAATTTTTGTGAATTTCATGTTACCTATTTTGGTTATATTTGAATCCTCTCCCCTATATGCTACCTGATCTCCACTTAATACTCCCTGCCAAATTATATTAAGGCCTGTGGAGACAAATTTGTGACCCAAATGCCCTTTGATTTGGGTTCATCTACTGGAACCTGGTCAAATTATCAAGAGACTCACCCTTAAAAGAGATTGACTCTCCCCCTTCCAGGAGCCATTGGTTGCAATCATTTCTTCATGTATGGGTGGGCTTCTTAATTCTTATCCATGTCTATGTTGGAATTTTGTGAAACTTGAACTTAAATTGGGCTTATGCATGCTGTCACCACTGCAGTAAACTAATATGAGTAATTGACTAGCAGACCCAGCAATCTGGAAAAGTATTCCCTTAGGTTCATTCACCACCTGTGGATCTTAAATGTTTCTTTTTCCTCTTATACAATGACCCCTGGACCTGGGGAAGAAGAAGTTTAATGTAGTTGTACTATTCAGGGCTAAGCACTCTGTAGCCTCTTATCTTCTGCACATTGGCACATTGTGGTTCTCTAAAATTGTTTTATTTTATATTAATAATTGTTCTTTCAATTATTCCTTTTAATGGGATACGTGTTTTGGGATAAGTTTTATGAGATATATGTTTTGAGAAAAGGATCCTTGTAAGAGTAGAAAGGTATTTGGAATTTAGTCTCAAACCTTAAAAAATTAACATTTATTAATTGTGCATATTTGTGAGTTTGGCTATGATATTTCACAAAATAATAATCCAAATAAAAGGGTAATTATTCTGACTTATATGTAAACTACATATATATTGAAATAGTTGGATATTTGGGTATATATGGATTATGGGTATGTGTGTGTTTATTCATATATCCTTTCATTATTCCCTAAACAGTACAGTGTAACTACTTATATTGCTTTTATATCATGTTAAATATAAGCAATGAAAAATATGATTTAAGCTATATGGCTGTCCACATATAAGCTTTGTACAATACTATGCTCTTCTGTCATAATGATTTTGGTAGCCCCAGGGAGCCTGTGACCAATACCTCACAGGCACCTCAAAGACACCACTATTCTGTGTACTACAGTGAAATAAGTGTAGTAGATGGAAAACAAAATGCTTAAGAGAAAAGGACAAATAGACAGTGACAGAATTATTATGGGAGATGATTACATTTTACATGTTTAAGTGGGTAAGGTTCAACAAAACTTCCTTTTCAAATTATTTTTGATTCATTTATTTATCTATTTTTATTTTTATATGTAAATGTGCTGTTTGTATGTATGTGAGTACACCTGTGTCATTCAGTATCTGTGGAGGACAGAAGAAGACATCAGATCCCCTGGAACTGGAGTTAAGGACCATTGTTAGCCACCATGTGCTGGATTCAGACTCGAGTCTTCTGCACAAACATCCAGTGCTCTTAACAACTGAGCCATTTCTCAGCCCAAATTTATTTATTTTTATGTGTTTGAGTGTTTGGCCTGCATGTATGTATGTAATCTTTGTCATGAAATACCCACAGAAGCTTGAAAGGAGCATGGATTCCCTGGAAGTGGAATTACATACTGTTGTCCACCAACACATTGATGTTGGGAAGCAAACCTAGGACTGCTTCAAGAGTGGCTACTGATCTTAACTGCCGAGGCATCTCTCCAGCTCCTCAATAAAACTTTATTAACCTTCATAACAACTGCAGCAGCACAAGAGAGGGAAAGGATTTCACTAAAGGGCTGGCATTGACCAGTAGGGTATCTTTTTTTTCACATGAGCTTTTCAGCATTTTGTAATGTTGGGCTCCTAAAATAAATATAAGCTACATACATGCACAGAAATGAGATGAGGGAACAGATTTTCTCTTAGGCCATTCAGGTGCACTTTAAAAGCAATGAATAATCTTCTGCATGAAATTTTAATTTGGAAGTATTAACTGATGTGTTCCATGCTGCATGAATTCACTTCAGTCATTTGATTTCACATAAAAGCTTTTTATCTTTCTAAGAAAGAGAAAGGTATATTTATTGCACAAGACAAATGCATCCGTATGTATCTGAATATAATGAAATTGGAAAACATAATAAACATCTGTAATCTCTTTAGTCATACACAACAATAATATATACTCTAGCCTTATTCTTCATTGTGATGTGATTTCATTTGACTTTCTACCTAACAGCATTATACATTTCATATTTGAGCAGTGCAACTGCATTATCAATTTAGATAAGGATTTAAGGAAATCATAAACTAATGCAGAAATATTAGACAAACCGAATCTTAATAAGCTAGATATCAACAAAGTAATTCAGAGATACATCAGAAAGAAATTCAAATCATTTTAAAGTGTGACATTTACTGAAATGAATGAAATAAAATTACCGCCTGTGTTAAAGTTAACAGCAGATCTAAGCAGTAAAACACATTGTTTGTTTAGATTCAAACTTTCAACAACCACGTCAGTTTGGGAAGGAAGGAATTATAAAAACGAGTTGTTTTTCTACAAGTATTATTTTCCAGAAAACAAAGGAACACCAATTACAAAAATCCTAAAATAGAGTTGATAGCCAATGTTTACTATAAGAATGTTTCAAAGGAAATATAGTTCTAATTTGAATCAACATGGAATTAGTTTATTTAATTATTCTGTTCCAAGATTAATTAATTTTAGAACTTGAAACTGAAACAAGTCTACTATGAGGGAAGAGCAATTTTGGCTCTCTAAATTAGAAGCTGGGCAAAGGTTGCATCTCAGACTATCTTATGTGTCAATTCTTATCTACTATTTGAAGTATTATGTCAACATTCCCTCCAGTTATCACACCATTAAAGGCTGGCATATTTGAGCCCTTAATTATAAAATGCTCATGTTAGTCAAGGTTTTATACCATGGAAAAATTAAAGATTTAAATACTAACTTTGAAAAAAGTTTGAGACCACTCAGATGTGTTTTTTCTGAGAAATGAGTTGTATGATGCAGTTCATCTAGGTCATGGGATAAACAGTTTCTATTGTTTCTTGTTTGTTTTTTTGCATTATCATATTTTGTTGGCCACTGTGTTCTTTCTTTGCATCTGCAAGAAGGAGAAAATTGCTCTTTATTTAATCCTTAGCTATCAATGGATAGTAATCATAGGTCTGTTCCAATGCAAAATCATTCCTTCCTAATCCCATTTTATCTTTAAATGGGTTTAGGTTAGATAATATCTCACTTCCTGGTTCTATGACTGAACTTTCTACAAATATATCCTTTGATAACTAACATCAAGTAGAAGTTGCACCTTGTCTTGACATTTTCGGGAAAGGCAGGGCTCTTCTTAACATTTGAAAACCTGAAGAGTGTAGCTAGGCCTTCGATAAAATAAAAAGCAATTGTGCTGATATCCATAGTTGCTAGCACCATGTCCTTCACCTGTCACTGCAAAAATGCTCTTAAGTGTTATAGAAGAACACAGAATCTTAATCCATTCTGTTATTTAAATAGAGAATTTTCTCTTCTAAAATAGTTCAGTATTTAAAAAAATATTTTATTATTTTTATTTTAGGTGTATGCGTGTATTGCCTGAATGTAGGTAAGTGCGCCTGTGTTGTGCAATGCTCATGGAGGACAGAAGAGGCTGTTGGATCCCCTGGAACTGGAGTTACAGACAGTTGTTAGCTGCCATGTGGTTGCTGGGATTCGAACCAGGGTCTTCTGCAAGAACAGCCAGTGTCCTTAATTGTTGAGCCATCTCTCCAGACCCTAGTTCAATATTTTAACTGGTGAATCTAATCCTAATTGCATTTTAAGGCATGGTCCTGCAATGGTCCCCATATGTCCACCAAAGTTCATTACATTTCCTAAGAACTGTTGCTCATTGAGTGAACATGTATTCATGGACTCATTAATATTTCAAAGGCAAAATGAAAAATTACACATGAATTACTACACTTTCCCATTTCACCATTTATAACACCCATCTCCTACTACTCCTCCCACCCCTGTATCCAGTTCCTCCTTCCCTTTTACCCCCATGGGTCATTTCCATTTTCCTGGCTCCAGTTGTTACATCAGAATGGGGTGCAGATGAGGAAGAGTTCTAAATGTGATCAAAATATTTTTATTAAATATTTTAGGGGCTAGAGAGATGGCTCTGCAGTTAAGAACACTGATTGTTATTGCAGAAGACCCAGGTTTGAATTCCAGAACCTACATGGCAGCCAAAAACTGTCTGTAACTCCAGTTCCTGGGGATCCAACAGTCTCTTCTGTCCTCCACGGGCATTGCACGACATGGGTGCACCTGCCTACATGCAGGTAATACATGTATACACATAAAATAAAAATAATAAATGAAATATTAAAAATAAATAAAAATAATAAGTATTTTATTGAGATTTTGTAATTTCATACAACAGTTCTTAATCAAATTTGGCCCCACTACTCCATCCATGACTCCTCTATCCTCGACTGGCCATGTATTCTTCCATACATGTTAAGTCCTATCTATTCAGGCATTTGTATCCAAATGACCTTCAGTGTAAATTTGTCCACTGGAGTCTAGTAATCCCATCTAGAGATCATATGTAAGTCATACTCTCCCTCACCCAGCAACAATCAGTCTCCAATAATTCTCAGTCTAATGCCAGGCAACCACCCTTTACTCTCCTCCCATTTGGCCCTTGTTTGACTGAGTTGGCATGGGTCCTGTGCTTAATGCCACCATTGCCACAAGTTCATATCTGCAAACTTTCTGTGACTTCAAAGACTCTGCTTCCTTATTTTCATGAACCAGTCCTTGCTCTCACAATCTTTCATCCCCCTCTTCCACAATGGTCCCTGAGTAGTGGGTGGATGAGGTTCCATACTGGAGTGCTATCCTACAGTCTGCTGTCTCTTATTCTTTAAAACATGGCCATTTGTTTCCTTCTGTGTGCATCTCACTCTGTTGTGTAAGGAAGCTTTACTGGTGAGAGTTGAGGGATGCATTAGATTTCTATCTAGCCCTTGATCAATAATGTTCCATGAGTTTTAGTTGTAGAAGATCAATTTTAGATTTCTCACATAGGACTGGGCATCTCTCAGAGGTATGTTCTCTGTGTCTGACCAGATGTGCAGTTCCACAGTAGCCTCAATCTGTTGTAAAAAGAAGCATGCACACTTGGGAGGAAGAGGCAGACAGATCTCTGTGAGTTCAAGGCTAGCCTGGTCTACATAGTGAGTTACAGGACAGCTGGGGCTACAGGGAGATCCTATCTCGAAAAAAGACCAAAATAAAAAAAAAATTAAAAGAAGAAGCTTTTTTTGATGAGTGGTGTATGGTATGCTTGTCTGTAAATATAAGAATCGATATTATTTAACAAGGAATTATATTTGTCTAGAGATATGAAAGATATAGGATTTTCTTTAGGAGGTATGTCCTCTCCTGCCATGTATATTTGTCTGAGTTAACAGTGCCACCCAAGCGTTCACTCCTATTGAGAAGGCTTTAAGTCCAATTAGGTTGCTGTTGATTACCCCACCGATAATAGTGACACTACTTCTCCAATATAGTTCACCATGCAGGTTGTAATGTAACTTTAGGCTTTTGAACTAGGTTACAACAGTTTATCTCTCCTGACAGTTTGCATATCATCACCTGTTATACCAAATTCTCCCCCAAGAGACAGGCATGCTCTCTAGGATAACATGGCCACATGGTCCTAATGTGGATTGACAAAGCAGACAGGATGCATTCTATTTGGGTTTTTGTCCAGTTTGTGACTTCCAGGAAAGGATTACTTACAAAGGCAGGATAGCCCGTGGGCCTGTTTCTACATCTTGGCTAAGCTTTGAGATCTGCCACCCTCCAGGGGCCCACCAGCTGTCTGTGTGCCTGGTTCACCAAGATGGCAACTCTCCCAGTTATTCCAGTGTACTCATCACTTCCCAGAGACCTCAGTGGTTCTCAGTGTCCTTAGCACTTCCCAATGCCCCTCTGTCCTTAGATTCCTCCCCCTTCCTCGGCAAATGAAGTTGACTGATTGGGTGGGAGGAGTGACTATCTCTGAGGACATGCCTACCTTACATCATCTAACTTTATGATAGCATAATTTCGATTGGAAGATTTCCCAGTCAGTTCCTGCTCCATTGCTTTAAGTCCTGTATCTGAATTATGTCCTATCTTCAGAAGTCGAGTCATATTTGCTACTTCTTGGATGTAACCAAGAGGTTTGGCAATAGCCTGTGTTATTTTGGGGGTCTTCTGGACTACCCTAACCAACCACTCAAAAGGAGGTCTCTTTTGTCTGGTACTGTGTTCCTTGTTAAGCAGTTCCCAGGTATAGATATGTACTAATGTTCAGACACTGTATGTGTATTTCTCATAGGATTTTGAGGACATCATATTTCCCTCTGGGTTTCCTAGACCCCCAAGATTCTTTCATCTCCATTCTTTTTTCTCCTGTCCAGCCTCCCTCTTCCCTCCCTAGTCACAGTGCCCCTATTATCCCTACCTTCCCCCTAATACGACTGGCAACCATCCTCTCTTTCCTGAATTCACTCCCTCCCCCACAACATTGACCTTGCATATCCCTCCCTCTTTTCCCGGCTCCTGGTGTTGAATCAGAATTCATATACTCATGTAGATTAGTGCTATAGATCAGTGCTATAATCAGCCAATGAGGGGGAACACATATCACCTGGTTTTCTGTATTTGTATTACTTCACTTAGTATAATACTCTGTAGCTCCATCCATTAATTTTCAAATTTTACAATTTTATCTTTTCTTACTGCTGAGTAGAACTACAGTGTGTAGATATTCCACATTTTCATTGTCCACTCATCAGGTGAGGGCCATTTAGGTTGTTTTCATTTCCTAGCTATTGTGAAGAGAGCAGCAACAAACATGGATGTATAGGTTTTTATACAGTATGATGAGTTCTTGGGGTTTAGGCCAAGGATTGGTCTATCTGGATCATATGGTAGGTTTATTTTTAGTTTTTTAGGGTTCTGCACATTGCTTTCCATAGTGGTTACATGAGCTTACATTTCCACAACTAATGAATGAGTGTGTTTTCTTTCTCCACATCCTCTCCAGCATTTGGAGTCTTTCATTCTCTTGTTCTTTGCCAGTCTGACTGGGATAAGATGGAATCTTAAAGCAGTTTTTATCTGCATTTCTCTAATTAATAAGGATGTTGAACACTTTTTAAAGTGCTTCTTAGCCATTTTTATTTCTTTGAGAACTCTCTCTTTAGATCTATCACTCCTGTTTTTATTGTCATTTATTTTCTTATTTTTTGTTTTTTGAAATTCTTTGTATATTCTGGATATTAGTCTTCTGTCAGATGTGTAGCTGGTAAAGATTTTCTCCCACTCAGTGGGTTGCATCTTTCTTTTCTTGGTTGTTTCTTTGTAATTTAATGAGGTCCCACTAACTGATTGTTGAACTTAGTGCCTGAGCAGCTGGTGTTGATTTACAAAGTCCTTCGTATACCTATATCTTGGGGGTGCTGCCTATGTGTTCTTCTAGAAGTTTCCAAGTTTCAGGTTTTACAATGAAGTATTTAATCCTTTGGAGTTGCCTTTTGTGTAAGGTGAAAAATAATGTTCCAGTTACAGGCTTCTGCAGATGGAGATCCAGTTTTGTCAGCACCAATTGTTGAAGATGCTTTCTATCCATTATGTGTTCTTGGCACCTTTGTTGACTATCAGGCGACTGAAATTACATGTACTCATGTTTGGGTCTTTTATTGTGTTCCATTGATTCTATATGTCTGGTTTTGTGCCATTATGGTGCTGTTTTTATGAC
>NW_008343959.1:584388-637662 GCF_000622305.1 Nannospalax galili | reverse complement strand
TGAGATTAGGTGTTCCCCCTAGCATTGTTCTTTCTGCCAAAGAATGATTTGATATCTGGGGTCTTTTGTGAATCCATATGAATTTTAGGATGATTTTTTTAAAGCTCTGTGAAGAATATTGTGGGTGTTTGATTGGGATTGTGTTGAATCTAGAAGTTGATTTTAGTAAGATAGTCATTTTCACCATATTGATTTTATCAATCCATGAGCATAGTAGGTCTTTCCATCTCTTAGTGTCTTCCTCTGTTTCTTTCTTTAGAAAATCAAAATTTTCATTGTAGAGATCTTTAATCTATTTTTTAGGTTTATTCTTAAGTATTTTTGTATTTTTTTAATTTACTTAGAATGGGAGTGTTTCCTTGAATGATTTTTCTACTTGCATGTAATTGGTATATAGAAAAGCTATTGATTTTTGTACATTGATTTTGTAGTTTTCCACTTTACAGAAAATATTAATCATTTCTAACAGTTTTCTAGTGGAATTTTTGGGATCTCTTATTTACAATACCATATCTTCTGATAAGAATAATTTGACCTCTTCTTTTCCAAATAGCACTCCTTTAATTTCTTTCTCTTGCCTTACTGATCTTGTCATGAGTTCCAAACACTATTTTGAAAAGAATTAGAGATGGTGGACATCCCTATCTCGTTCCTGATTTTAATGAGAATGTTTCCAATTTTGCTCCAATAGGATGATGTTGGCTATTGGTTTGTTGTATATAGCTTTAATTATGTTGAGGTATGTTCACTCAAGACCAATTCCTTCTTGGGTTTTTAATATGAATGCATGCTGGATTTTCTAAAAGGCCTTTTCTGTATCTGTTACGATAGCAATGTGGTTTTTGTTTTAAAATCCATTTATATGTGTTATTGCATTTATTGACTTAGGAATATACACCCTACCCTGCATCTCTGGAATAAATCCAAATTGATTATGGGAATGATCTTTTTATATGTGTCTATATGAGTTCTTTGCATCTATGTTCATTAAGGATATGGGTTTGTAGTTTTCATTTGTTGTTACTGTATCTTTACCTGGTTTTAGTATAAGAGTGATGCTGGGTTCATAGAAGTGTGAGAGTGGTCCCTTTGTTGCTATCTTTTTGTGCAATTTAAGCAGTATTGGTTTCAGATCTTCTTTGAACATCTGGTAGAATTTTTTGTGAGTCCACGTAGGCCTGAGCATTTTTAGTCATGAGGTTTGTATTACTGTTTCAATTGCCATATTTGTTATGAGTCTGTTTAGATTATTGATCCCTTCTTGGTTTAACTGTGGTGAGTCCTTGATTTTAGAAATTCATCCATTTCTTTTCAATTTTCAAATTTAATGGAGTCCATGGAGGAATGCTGCTTACTGACCTGTTACCCCTGGCTGGCTCAGTTACTTTACATTTTTCCAGAAATAGCTTGAAGCAGGTTATATAAAAATAGATATATATTATGAAGTTTAAGGGGAAAAATAGGAATAAGAAATCAAAGACCAAAGGATTTGCCAAAATGGGCTCAACTTTGGTGAAATAATGAAGGTTTCCAAAAGATCTTTTCTTTTTTTAAAACTCCTAACAAGTTTCTTGTGCTTCCTAACAGAGCAGAGGTTGGGGGTGTATTTACAGAAGAGTGGGTGTCACCCCCCATTTATGGCTGCTCTGGAAAGTCCACACTCAAATATAGATCCTGTGGCTTCCTGACAATCACAACAATGGGCCAGAGTGGTGCCTTGTGGTATTCTCTGTTTATATATCCTTAGCCCTTCCCTCAAATGTAGCTAAGGGTGACTGATTGGGTGGGAGGGGTATCTGACTCCCTCACTGACTCCTTAATGAGTGTGGGAAGGAGATGTGACTACAGCTTGCCAGCATAGTGGTCAGAGGACATTTCCAGTTAATACTCCATGCCTTCCTCAAGCTCTTACATTCTTTCCTCCAACCTTTTCCAAAAAAGTCCCTGAGGCTTGAAAAGGGTGATAGGTGTGGGATGAACTTCCTCCAATTGTGTCAAGGCAGTGAACTTTTGGGTCTCTGCATCATCTATTTTCTATGGTCTGTTGGCCCATTTCAGTGGGATTCCGTGTGCTATAAAAGCACAAAGAGCAAGAAGCAAGAGCATCTAAACAGTGACTATGGTAATAACTTAACCTATGTGCATAAACACAACTGCTTGAATGGTATTTTAGTAGATGCATCACATCCATCTAACAAAACAATTGCAGTGGCTTCCCCATTAGGGCCTATATCCTTCCTTGTCACAGGGAGTTGGCCTGGTCTACAGTATCAGATGTGTTTTCCACCTCTAGGAGTGGGCATTATATCCAATCAAAAAGTTGCTGGTTGTACTTACACTAGACATGCCACTATTGTACCAGCTGAAACATCTTGTTTGGCATGTTGATATTGGGGTCTGTTGAACAGAATTATAGGGGATAATTCTCCTCCAGTCATCTGCATGTCATCTTCTGGCACTATGAAAGCCACCCATGCAGTAGTAGGGAGTTTCTACCTTAGCCAAAGACTTATTTCTCCCTTGAATGCACCCATATTATGTGGTATCTTCAGCAATAGGGTTTTGCTGTCCACTTATGTATAATGTACACCCAACATTATTGCAACAACCTTTATTGTTTTGGGGACCTCTAGGGCTTGTCTGGCTGATAGCTCATAGGAAGCCAATCCACCTCTGGCACTAGGATTTTCATTTAATAACCATATACCTTCCCATAGGGTTCCTTCTGTTCTTATGGCTTTTTTTTCACAATTATTGGTGCACTAAAATTCATTAAATCAACAATACAGAGCTTTAAGACACATAGTATAGATTTTTAATGTATTCCCTTCAAATATTCTGTTTTGGGTTTTTTTTTTTGGTGTCTGTTGTGATGTTTCCCATTTTGTCTCTGATGTTTTTGATTTGGAATTGCTCATTCTTTCTTTTGATTAACTGATCTAAGGGACTATCTATCTTGTTTAACCTTTCATTGAACCAGTTCTTAGTTTCATCAATTTTTTTGTATTGTTTTATTTGTTTCTATTTCATTAATATCTTCTCTGATTGTTGTTATTTCTTCTCATCTGCTAGGTTTTGAGTTTGTTTGTCCTTGTCTTTCTAAAGTCTTAAGTTGTACTGTGAAGTCATTTACATGTGCTCTTTCTGCTTTTTTAATGTAGTCACTAAGAGCTATCAACATCCTCTTACCAATGTTTTTTAGGTGTCCCAGATGTTTCTGTTGTACTGTATTCTCATTTTCATTTCACCCTAGGAATACTTTTACTTCTTTCTTAATTTATTTCTTGACCCATTCATCATTCAGGACTTTGTTGTTTAATCTCCACGAGTTTGTGTAGTTAAAAGAGCTTCATTTGCTGTTGATTATAAGCTTTATTGTACTGTGGTGTGATAGAAGATATGGAATTATTTCAATTTTTTTTGTATTGGAATTTGTTTTGTGTCCCAAAATGTGGTCAATTTTACAATAATTTGCACTGGCTGCTGAATAGAAAGTGTGCTCTTTGGTTCTTGTGAAAGTCACCTATTATTACTGTGTTTGGGTTAATCTCTGTTTTATTGTCCTGGAATACTTTTTCTATACAATTGGGAGGTCCAGAGTTTTGTGAATATGTGTTAATGATTGTTATATCTTCTTGGTCAACTGTTCCTTGGAATAGAAAGAAGTAATCCTCTTATCTCTTCTGATGATTTTTAATATGAAGTGTATTTTTTCATATATTAGAATTGCAACACCTGCTTGCTTCTTAGGGCCATTTGCCCGGAATATTTTTCCATACTTTCACCCTAAGATTTGTCTGTCCTTGAAGATGTGATGAGTTTCTTGAAGACAACAAAAAGTTGGGTTTTCTTTCTTGATCCAGTTCGCTGGGCACTGTTTTTGGACATGGGTGTTGAGTCCAGTGATATTTAAAGTTATTGCTAAAAGGTGTGTATTGAATACTGTCATTTATTTACTTTGTGTTTGTGGCAATGTTTTCTGTTTCTGTTGTTATATCTTCCTTGTTTTCTTTCTGTAAACTCTTGGATATACTCACTTTTTTCTTCATTCCCTTGTGTTGCCTTGAGTATTCTCTCTAGGGCTGATTTGAATGACATGAATTCTTTCAGCCTATTTATGTCATGAAAAAGTATCTTTCCCTTCGACCATGATAGATAGTTTTGTTGGATAAAGTATTTGGGGTTGACATCCATGGTTATTTAGAACTGCAAATACTTTGGTCCAGATTTTTCTGGCTTTCATGGTATGAATTGAAAAGTGAGCTATAATTCTGATGGGTTTTCCATTATATGTAACTTGTTTTTCTTTAGCATATTTTAGTTCCCTCTCTTTGTTTTGTACATTTAATTTTTTAACCATGAAATGCAATGGGGGACTTTCTGTTCCGACCATGTCTGATTGGTGTTCTATGTGCTTTTTGAAGTCTATAGGTATATCTTTCCTTAATTTAATGAAGTTTTTATCCTGTAATCTTATTGAAGATCTGGTCAGTATCATTGGTCTGAGATTCTTCTCTTTCCTGTATGCCTTTAATTCATATATTTGGTAATTTTATGATGTTCCACATTTCCTGAATATTCCATTCCTGTGTTTTTGAAATTATAATTATTTTAACATAGTCATTATGTAAGGAGTCCAGATTTTAACTTTATCATCCAGTCTTAATAGTCTATTTTCTATTTCATTCATTCCTCTTGTGAGATTTTCTCATGTTATTTCTAATTGATTTATTGATTTTTTCCAATCCCATGTTCATTTCCATTTTTGTTTTCTCCATTATTTCGATCTCTTTTGTGAATTCACTTTTCACGTCATGAAATATTTTTGACATTACATTGAGCTGCATGTTTGTATTTTCTTGGTCATCGCTCATATGTTTATTCCTGTCCTCTTTGAGTTCTTTGAGTTGTTTCTCTGTGTTTTCTTTGAGTTCTTTGATCATGTTTATGGTTGTTCTTTTAAATATTGCATCCCATTGAAGTGCACTTTTGTGTAACAAGAGGGTTTTGTTGGAGACATATTCTCTTGGTTTTTCATATTACTTGTGTTTTGCTTTGCACTTTGGGTATATGGATGTTCTTTGTTGGTTATGTGTCCAACAGGAACTTCTACTCTATTTTTGATTAATTTAATTTTGGTTCTGTTAATATTATTTATGTAGTTAGGTGACATTTTTTCAGGAATGGAAGATAAATTGGTGGGTGTTTCTAGTGCCTTCAGGGTAGTAGACTGGCCTGGGTGGATGTTGGAACAGGGTAGTAGGCAGTAGATAGATTAGTAGGCAGACTGGTCTGTGCAAGACAGATTAGAATCCAGTGGTGTCTATGTTAGGGAGCTTAGCTAGTCTGGTTATGAACCGAATCCAAGAATCTGAGATGAAGGAATTGGCTCTCACCTTGGCTCAAGGATGGAAGTGGATAGAATGATGAAATACATTTTGTGAAATTCACAAAAATTTAACCAAATAAAATTGCTACAAAGTTACTTTGCAGAAGTTTTTATCACAGGCCATTTAATATCATTTCATTTTTTGTGTGGATCTCAGTTTTGCCTTTGAAAAATTCTGCCCATTACCAAATCTTATGATTTCCTGTAAAATTTCAATCTGGAAAATTACAAGGAGAAAAATCATCAGTAACTTACTGTACAAGTAAGTTGCTGGCTGCCTACATAACAGCATTAATATTTGTATTTTTTATCCTATTTTAGCAACATGCAGGAATACTTTAATGGGCATTTCATATTTATTAATGTCTCATAAATATTTCTTTGTACAATAAAATATTAAGTGAAATTTTTGCTTGCTATTTATATTTTAACCAGTGTCATGTTAGAAAATCGAAGTTGCAAAAACTTTCATTATTTGTTATACTTGCTGTTATTATTATTTTGCTTTATAATCTACTTCCATTATAATAGGAAACAAAATTTTAGTATCTTCAATGACAGTATTTGATAATATGTAATTCATCTTAGAATGTATAAGTCATACATACGATGGTTTAAAATTAATTCCAGTTGTAGTATTTCTTTCTCTGATTTTATCTTCATGATTCCCACATTAAACACCTGGCTGTGATGTGTGAAAAATTCTGTCATCTGCACAGCTAGTTGTACCTTCACCCTGTTTTCTAAAGTTTGTATTAATTGTAGTTAGAAAGTGGCTTTCCCTCAATGGCATTCTGTTCTTTAAAATTAGTATAATTATAATCATTTTTCATCCAAAATCTCTCCTAATTGGTTCTGTGGCTGAATACATGTTCTCCTTAACTCCATCCAAATTTTTTCCTGCCCTTTCCTCTATAGTTGCCTTCTTTCTTGTAATTGCCAAATAACCATCTCTGATCATGCCTAGACATTAGTTTCTATTTAATTGCAATGAATGCCAAGATGTCTAATGTAACTGCTAGTGATTACCAAAGTCTCAGAGATAACATCTCCCTTGACTGGTCATTCCAGACCTTAACCTCCAGTTTTGTAATCTGTTGTCAAATGTGAAACTCTTAGAATAGGGACCTAAATTTTCTCATTCCAAACATACTTCCATTGTGTAGGTTATTTACAACCAAGTTTTAATATCTAGAAAACAAAACAAAAAGTAAATATCATGGTGTCTCCCAATTGGCTAGTTCCTCCAAGGGGTGGGGTCTGCCATGGGACATGGACTACTGAGGGGTGGCTGGGAGCCATCTTGGAACTGAAGCTGCGAGCTGGGAGAAACACACATGGCAGTGGGTATGGAGAGAGATGGCCCCAGCACCCAACCCATATGGACATGAGAAGGGGCATTTATTGACCTGGAATGAAACTATGGGCCCAAGATGCATGGGCAAAAGTTAATGAGACTATGGGTGGGGATGCTGGTGTATCTGATGGTGGGGTCTGAGCCATGGTGAAAGAGTGCTTGGCTCTAAGTTCCCCAATTTAACCCCTCCTTATATGAGGGCATAAAACATAACAAACTCACATAAAGATATGTTATATGGTTTGCTTGATAGCACAGGAAACCCAGAGGAAATTCAGGTGACAAAACTGGCATAGTCAGCAGGATATAATGAAACTGAGAATGAGTTTTAGAAGATCGCTAATGGCAGTGCTGAAGTGGTTTTTAAAATGGGCTACTAAAATGAGGCCGCCACACAGAAGCAGGGGCCACAGCTATGTTGTAAATGTGGGCTTATGTGGTGGGTATGTGAAGATTTTTTAAAAGTTACCCAAAGGCTAGAAAATGTTTTACCTGCTCCAGACCCCAGAGCCAGAGAGAGAGAGAAAAAAAAAAGTGGGAAACTTTGACTTGTATAAAGTCCAAGGACTCAGAGGAAAAGACAGATAATATTAAAATGGGGCGGGGGGAAGCTAACTGTGCTGTAGCTAGGAAATATTCAATGCCAGAACTCTTAAAACTGGGAAGAAATTACAAGCAAGCAGTAAGAGAGCCCCTGGCCATGTGGCTTGTGAGAGTATGGGACATGGGAGCAAATGACGTCAGTCTACATCCTTCAGAAGCTTCACAGCTGGGTTATATTACCACCCATCCATCCTCGTGATACAAGCTGCCAACCTAGGCCAATGCAACGGGAAGCAGTCCTTAATGGGATGGCTCATTAAAGACATTAAAGATACATGGTTGTAACCAAGGGAAATTAACATGATTAGCTGGGACTGGAGGACTACAAAGTAGGGTCAGGTATTCCTGAGAGAATTAGATATGAGAAAAGCAATATATGATGTCCAGTTTACTGGGCCAGATGAGACTGAGTTAACCAGAGATATGAAAGAAAGCCTAATTCAACTGGGATCTCAAGGAAGGTATATGGCTTTAAAGGTTTTACGAAGCCCTTTGATGGGACAGGATCTTTGTAAAATGAGAGAGGCTTTGGCAAATCTAAATGATTCTGACCAGCATGTAAAACATGTCTGTAAAATAACAGAATACCCTATAAGAGATATAAAAAAGATAAGACCAGAGAAATGATCCACTTGTGTTACTCGAAGACAAATGTGGTAAGACTTATGTCAAGCCAAAATCCCCAGAGAAAAAATTGATAGAAAACTAAATTCAGTACTAAGGCGTTTCTGGTAGGTTTTAAAACCAGAACAGTTTATAAAGGACATTCAAAGGATAACAACTGTACAAGGGATTGTGAAGAATACTCAAGGATTAAATAAGATCCATTTCTCTTCTGATAAAGGCTATACTAGGGGTGGGAGCAGGTTTTCCCACCAAGTACCCCCCATAAACATGGTGTGGTCAATGGGAAGATGATAGATGTAACTACAGTCAGAAGGCAGACCCAGAGCCTGTTGGACTCAGGGAACCAACAAGTGCAGGGGGGACAGGAGAAGCCCCTGCTTCCTTTGCCCAGTGCAGGATCAGGCAACTGGAGCCAACACCTATAAGTGTTTCAAAAATAGAAGAATCTAAACTGATAACTAAAAATGGTAAAGAATGAACCAAATTAATGCTTCATATCTATCCTATGGTACCTAACAAGAATCTATGGAGAAACAGTTAATACAAATGGGAAAACCTTTCCACGCTATGTGAGACATTGCCTATTATTGATTTAATATATAATGTTAATGTTCCTTCGAGTATTTTACAGATGTGAAAACCATTTGAAGGATACCTGAAGAAGCAAAGGCCAGCTATAGATGTAAGATTCTTGGGCATTTAATGTAGGTTGGGTAAGATGAGATCCTAGAGGTCCTCCAATTCACCAAGTCTATTGCCATTAACTGCGGTTGTACACTAGAAAGGTCGGTAAGACCATGTTGCTGAGGACACTGCATGTTGTGAGCATGGAAAAAAAGAGATGGAACTGACATTAAGACAAATAACTCTGTGCCACTGGATGAATGATGGTAATATTGCCAGAAGGCTCTATACAGATGGTTTGGGAAGAAAGGGTCCCCTACAATTCTACTCAACTATGGACCCCGTGTGCTGCACACTGTGGACATGTCAAGTAATACCTGCATGTGCAATAATGGCTTGACCAACATACATACATACATACATACATACATACATACATACATGACAAATTTCTAATTTGATAAAGCTCACTCCTAGTGGTGGAACACACATCTGGTGCTATAGACCAGGCCAACGCCTTGTATCGAGAAAGGCTACAGGCCCTAATGGAGAAGCCATCTGAGTATACTGTTTAATGAATATAGTACACCTACTTGGATATCTTCTAAGCATTTTTATTTACATTCATGTTTGTTTAAATGTGTCTATTTCCCTCCATTTGTCTTTAAAGAAACACCACTGAGATAGATCAGTGGCCTTGGGCCTAAAGAATACTAATGGGGAGGCCCAAGAAGCCACTATCTCACCATGTTACAAGAGAGAGAGCCCTATATCTTTAACCCCCTCCAAGGCTCAGGGACCTTAGCGGAAGATGGACGGGAAGTTTGTAAGAGCAGAGGAAAAGGGTGGAGTGTCTCCCAATTGGCTAGTTCCTCCAAGGGGCAGGGCCTGCCATGGGGCATGGAATACTGAGGTGTGGCTGGGAGCCATCTTAGAATTGAAGCCACGAGCAGGGAGAAATGCACGTGGCAGCAGGTGGGGAAAGGTGGCCAGAGAGAGATGGCCCCAGTGCCTCACTCTCATGGATGCAAGACGGGGAGTTTATCAACCTGGGACGAGACTAAGGGCCCAAGATGCATTGGAGAAAGTTAACGGACACTATGGGCCAGGCTGCAGGAACATCTGATGGCGGGCTCTGAGCCGTGGTGCAAGAGTGCTTGTCTCTGTGTAAGTTCCCCAATTTACCCCCTCCCTACCCGAGGGCATAAACCATAATAAACCCACATAAAGATATGTTACTTGATTTGCTTGATAGAGCAAGAGACCCAGAAGGAATTTGGGTGACACATGGTATAAAATTAGCTACAGACTAATACAGTACGTCCAAAGACTTATGTGCTTGAGATTTTAGTTGTCAACTGGACAAACCAGGGTAGAGGGATCCTCAGTTGGGGAATTTCCTCCACTGGACTGGCCTGTGATCATGTCTGTGGGATATTTTCTTTATTTTTGAGTGATGTGGGAGGACCCATCCCACTATGTGCAGTGTCACCCCTGGGAAGATTGTTCTGTATTATATAAGAAAGCAAGGTGAGCATGGTCCAGAAGACCAACCAGTAAGCAGCGTTCCCCCATAACCTGTGCTTCAGCTGCTGACTCCAGGGTCTTGCCCTGAGTTTCTACCTGGGGCTCCCTCAGGGATGAACTGTGGCCCTGGAGATATAAGCTAAATGAAACCTTTCCTCTACAAAGTGGTATTGATCAGAGTGTTTTGTCACAGCAATTGAAGGAAAATTAGAGCAGCTTACATTTCACATGTGAGAAACAGAATCCTGGAGCTGATCCTGGAGGAAAGAAGTGAAAAAGATTTGTTTTGGAGAATAGGACTAAAACATACCTTCTTATGACCAAAAATTACAACTGTTTCAAGTGATTTGGATGAGACAGTAGAATTTGAAAGTGTCACCACACAGTTTTGTTAGACATAGTACATGGAAAACATTGGTCTCGTGATTTTATAAAAATATCTGAAAACATTGCTGTAATCTTCACAATACTTTCATAGTGTGTAATTCTTTTTTATAGGTGAGGGAATTGAGAAAAGCAGTTGATAAGCTATATGAAAAAGACACATAAAGTGATATATATGTATGTATGCATGTCTGTGTTTGGGTTTCTGTATGTGAATTCAATGTCCAGCACGAGTAGAAACCAGTGTTCAATCACCTGGAATTGATGTTACAGGCATTTACCCAAATTCTAATCCTCTGGAAGGTGCTCTTTAATCACATGCTCTTTAGAATGGAACCATATCTCCATCTCACTCTGAAGATATTTAAATAGTTATTTCTCCAGATGAATTCAAAAAAATGTACTGCAGATAGGCCTGGTCTGAGGTGGCTAAGCCAAGCTTATTCCTGGCTATGGTTTTGAATATTGACCTCAGTCCAGACCATTCCTTTGATATTCAGCACTCAAAACCCACCTTATTTTAACTTCCTTATTGATTGAAACATGAGAGTACTTTATACATTCCCTAGAATGCAGAAATTCTATGGTAATGCAAGGAACTACCTATTACAGTAACTCTGGTTTTCCCAAATAGTCATAACCTTAGCCCCATCTTCGTGGTAATAATTCTATAAGAGGAATTTCATTATTTACTTGCTGTGTGTGGTCAAGCATATTTTCACTGCTTTCAAAGATGTCATTCCTTTAGTCAGAGCACAGGTTGAAATGGATTCAGTTTTAGATTTTCACTGTATTTCTTCTGCCTTATCACCTAATCTTTATCCTTTTTATGTTTAAGTGTGTCAGATTTTCACCATTTACCCATAGGTCTTGAATAGTGAAGGGAGTATTTTCCTCATCACCAATCTTGCCATGCTATGTCAGCCAAAATATTTACCTTTAGTCTCAATGACAACTCATATCAATGACATGTGCCATCATCCTATGGTCTAATGGAAAACCAATAATCCCTTGGTATATATATGATCTTGGTACATAGCAATTTCAATATTTCCAGTGGCTTATGTGGTCAACCTCTGTAGTTATTTCCAAGTCTTCTCTTTCTCACTTTTCAATTACCTTCAAATAATTAAATCCTGACATTTTACCATCTACCAAATAAGTCCATTCTCTACCTTTTGGACTGTAAGAACCCAGTGTGTCTATGATGGTGTCTTAACCCAAAATAACATATTTACTTTAAAACTCTATGAAGTTTTTATTTTTATTTTTCTAATTCCTTTGTAACTCAAACCTGTGGCTCTAGAGCTTGGACTTTCTAAGTTGCAGCAATGTGTCACCATGTCAAAGATGTGAACACACCTGTAACATAAGCCAAACTATCAGGATTTCATGAACAGGGGCAATAGAAATGTAATCACTTCTTTCGCTTGGATAATTCAGTCCCAGGTACTTTATACCATGCTGTGACACCTCTTTTAGGTCTTTGAACAAATATTAGACTCAGCATTGCTATATTTATTTTTGACACCACATCATACTATTTTAATATTAGTTCTTTGATAGAAATTATTTATTATGGCACAAGTAGTATAATAAATATATGACATCTATATAATATAATATGTTAATTTAAAAACTGCTTTCCACATAATATATGTAATGTTTAGTGTTTCCATGATTTTAACATTTTTTCCCCATGGTGACTGGTTTTCACCTTTTTGTGAATAGAAATTTACATGTAACTACTTCGTATTATGTCAGTGTTTGCAGCACACTGAAAAGAATCCAGTGTCACTAGAAGCATTTGGGTTATATGTGACATTTCTCAGTCAATGATAATCAGGAAGGTCTGAGGACACTTTATGAGTGGAAGATTGTTCAGTATCTTTCACTTCTGACTCTGAATTGAACAAATTTCTTTCTGATTGCTGCACTCTGAGATTGTCTTCCTGCAGTACTTCTCAGGTTCTCATGCATCACTTGATATTTATTTCAAGACACTCATTCCTCAGAGACTCTCCTCTGTGTATAATCACAGGATCACACACTCCCTTTAGAATAAGTGCATATGTAGGCTTCTCTCACCTATTTCTACACTGATGCTGTACATTTCACTGTTAATTTCAGGACTGTCCTTTTAATTCCAGCAAGATAGGCTCTTTTTAATTGCAAAACTATGCAAAATTTTATAATAAAATTAGAAGTCTAATAGAAAAAAAATTACTTGGAGAACTGAATTAAAACTTCATTGATAACATATAAAATAGAAGACTGAAACAAATTTGTGCAAGTGTTAGATATTACATATACATGTACACATATTTGTATACATCACAGCATAACCTTTGAAATATTTAACAATGGTTTGTGAGAATGACAATAAGAAAAAATGAAAGCAGATTTCCATAATAATGATATGAATGTGCTTAATCATTTTACATAAAGAAATTTTCACTTAGAAATAGTCAAATCTAAAATAAAATGTAAGATTACATGATGTGTTTAGTGGATAACTGCTATTTGGCATGTTAGTGAATTTTTAACCTCTCACTGTTACAGGATGTACTAGAATGGAATCAATATGAAATGGAAGTAGACAGAGGTACATAAGCTGTTATGCCCTATAAAACACAGGATCTAGAGAGATATTGTTTTATAACTAGTACTGGTACTGTTAAGGATTTTGGGTTGTTTGGTAGCCCAGTTGTCGCCAGAGTTCTCTCTGGGTCTTTGGTGCTATCAGGCTAACCATATAACATATCTTTATGTGCATTTATTATTATCGTGGGGAGGGGGGGAGTGACTTACCAAGAAATGATCACCCAGTGCCTAGCTCCACAATGCTCAGCTCCGTGCCATGCAGCTCTGAGCCATGGCTCAGAGTCCATGATATCAGATTGCTCCCTCAGCACTCCCATAGTCACCTCTAGCTTTTGCCCATGGCTCAGGGGCCAGCAGCCTCACCCGAGGTCCATAAGTTCCAAGCCATTCTGTTCTTGAGTACACCTGACTGCTGCACATTCCCCACACCCAACACTGTGCATTCCCCATGCCGATTGCTGCAAGTTCCTGGAGGCTTGTGGCTTCCATCCCAAGATGGAAGGCACTTCCCAAGATGGAAGCCACATCCTACTTCTGCAGCTAACTCTCCCCAGTCAATTCTCCACAGCAAGCCTTGCCCTTTGGAAGAACCAGAACCCTTGGGGAGTGCACTCCACCCCTTTCCTCTGCTCTTACACTCTTTCAGCCAATCTTCTGCTAAGGTCCCTGAACTTTGGAGGGGCTGACAGATGTAGGGCAATCTCTCTTGTATTGTGGGGAGATAGGGACTTCTTGAGCCTCCCATTATTTGTGTTTAAGGTGTGGCCATTGAGCTATCTCAGTGGTGTTTCTTCTACAATGAAGACAAATGGAAGGAAGTAGACACATTTCAACAAACTTTAATGTAAATACAAATGCCTAGACGATATCCCAGTAAATGTAGTATATTTACTAAACAGTATACTTGTGATGGCTTCCCCACTAGGGCTTGTAGCCTTTCTCAACACAAGGTGTTGGCCTGGTATACAGCACCAGATGTGTGGCCCACACCTAGGAGTAGGCCTTATTCAATTAGAAATCTGTCAGTTGTACATATATTAGTTGAGCCATTATTGCACTTGCAGGCATTGCTTGGCCTTTCCACAGTGTGCAGCACGTGGTGACCATTGTTGAGTAGAATCACAGGGGATCCTTTCTTTCTCAACCATCTTCATAGCACCTTCTGGAAATATGAACATCATCCATCCAGTTGTATGGAGTTTTTTGACTTAGTCTCAGCTCCATCTCCTCTTCTTCTCCCATGCTCACAACATCCAGTATCTTCAGCAACATGGCCTTAACAAATTTTTAGTGTACAACCAATATTAGTGGCAACATCCTTGGTGAATTTGAGGACCTCTAGGATCTCTTTCTGACCAACAGCTCATAGGGGGCAACCCACTCCAGATACTGTAGATTTTCTTGACAGTTGTGTAGTTTGGTAGTCTCTGTCTTCATCTTACCCAACCATAAAAACCCCAAGAATCTTACAGCTATTGCTGGCCTTTGCCTCTTTAGGTATCTTTTAAATGGGGTTTACATCTGTAAAACATTCAAAGGAAGGTTAACATTATATATTAAATCAATCATAGACAAGGTCTCACACAGTGTGGAAAGGTCTTGTCCATTCATATTAACTGTTTTCTCCATAGAGCCTTGTTAGTTACAGTAGCATGTGTACACGGCATTAATTTGGTTAGCTCTTTACCATTTTTAATTATCCCTTTGTTTTTATTTCACAGTTGAGGGATTTTACATGGAGTCTCTTTGTATTCTTTTATTTTTTTACACTTACAAGTGTTGGTTCCAGTTGCCTAAACTGCACTGGGCTAAGGAGGCAGTGGGTTTCTCCTGTCCCCACTGCACTTGTTGGTTGCAGGAGTCAGGCAGGCCCTGGGTTTGCCTCCTGACTGTTGCAATATATGTTATCTGCCCATTGACCACACCAGGTTGCTGGGTGAGAATTAGGTGGGAACAACTGCTTCCACCCCTAGTATAGCCTTTGTCAGAAGAGAAATGCATCTTACCTAATCCTTGGGGATTCTTAATCACCCCTGGGACAGTTTTTATCCTTTGAATTTCTTTTGTAAACTGTTATTTTGGTTTTAAAGCCTTCCAGAAATGCCTCAGTAGCAAATTTGGTTTTCTATCAATTTTTCTCTGGGAATTTTATATCTCTTATAGGGTGTTCTGTTATTTTACAGACACATTTTACATGTGGGTCAGAATCATTTAGATTTGCCAAAGCCTCTCTCATTTAACAAAGATCCTGTCTCATTAAAAGAGTTATTAAATCCATTAAAGCCCCATACCATTCTCGATGTCCCAGTTGAATTAAGTTTTCTTTCATATCACTGGTGAACACAGTCTTATTGGCCCAGTGAAATGGGCATCATATATAGCTTTTCTCATACCTAGATCTCTTGGTAATGCCTGCCCCTCCTTTATAGTCCTCCAGCCCCTGATAATCATGTTAGTCTCCCTGGGTGACAACCATGTATCTTTAATGCCTTCAACCAGCCATCCCATGAAGGACTGCTCCCCCCACTCCCCCAATTGACCTAGGTTGAACAGCCTATATCACAAGGACGGAGGGATGGTTATATAACTCAGCTGAGAAGCTTCTGAAAGACATAGACTCATGTCATTTGCTCCCTTTTCCCATACCCACACAAGGCAAGTGATTTCTTGCTTGTAAATTTTTTCTAGTTTTAAAGAGTTCTAGTATAGAATATTTCCTAGCTACATCACTCTTAGCTTTTTTTCCTTTTGTATCAATGGTAGAATCTGAGGGGCAGCCTTAGCTACTTTTATTTTTTGGTCATTTTCCTTTTTACTATTATCCATTCCTTCCTCTGAGTCCTTGGACTTTACACAAGTTAAGTATCAAGCTCTGAAACTGGATCTGCCAGGACTTCCCTAGCCTTCTCTGCTTCCCCTGCCTGGGTCACATCTTTTTTATGCAAACTTG
This sequence comes from Nannospalax galili, assembly GCF_000622305.1. Classification (NCBI taxonomy): domain Eukaryota; kingdom Metazoa; phylum Chordata; class Mammalia; order Rodentia; family Spalacidae; genus Nannospalax; species Nannospalax galili. The sequence continues at coordinate 621,597 of NW_008343959.1, read as the reverse complement.
CCATGACCCCTCTCTGGGCACTCTGTTTGGGCGTAAAAGTTTTTCTAGCCTCTGAATAACCTTTAACAAATCTTCACATACCTGCAACATATCCCCACATTTACAGCATAACTGTGGCCCATGTGTCTTCATTGCTGGCCCCTTTTTAGTTTTAGGTTTTATAATCCATTGTATAACCAATGTGACTATAGCTAACACCATTAAACATATGCATTTTGACTGCCTTCTCTCCTGGGTTCCTGGCAGCATTTCCTGGATTTGGGAATCAGAGCCGGCTGACCTGCCACAGAGTCAGCAGGACCAGCACTGCTTTCCCAGACCCACATCCCCAAGGTTGTGGTTCATTTATCTGGGCCAGACTATGGTAGTTTTGTCACCAGAGTTCTCTCTGGGTCTCTTGAGCTATCAGGCAAACCATATAACATATCTTTATGTGCATTTATTATTATCGTGGGTGGTGGGGAGGAGTGACTTACAAAGAAATGAGCACACAGTGCCTAGCTTTGTGCCAATCAGCTCTGTGCCATGCAGCTCTACACCACAGCTCAGAGCCTGCCAATCAGAACACTCCTGTGGCACACCCATAGTCACTGCTAGCTTTTGCCCAACCCTCACGGGCCAGCGGTCTTGCCCCAAGTCCATAAGTGCCTGACCATTCTGTCCTTGAGTATGCCTGGCTGCTGTGCATTCTCCACGCCCACTGCCACGCATTCCTACATGTGGCGTCTGTCCCAAGATGGTGCCAAAGTCAACTTTCTGCAGCAGGCCCCATCCCTGGAGGAAACAGAACCCCTGGGGAACACCAGTGACATATGAAATAAAGATCTGTCTAAATACACAGAAGGAAATGAGACTAATATATCAGAAATATCATGAACAATATTTGCATAGAGGGAAATGGAGCCATTTATTTCCTAAATACTGTTTAAGAAGAGTGTTATAAAAATGGCAGAATATTAAGGTAAAAAAAATTACCTTAAAATATATTTTGCTAAGCTGTTTGCTTTTTCATTTACTCTTATTTTTTCATAACACCTCAAGGTGCATCAGTGTATTCATGTTGTTTGCAAATTCCAGAGGAACAGGTTGATGGTAACTGTAATCACCCGAGGCCCCAGGCCTCAGCCAGGATGATGTGGCCTTCCAGCTTAATGAGGTACTATAAATAGAGAAAAGAAGGGACAGAAAATGGAAGAAAAAAGAAAAGAAAATAAAAATAATCTATACTAAACTCCTAATGAATTGTGGTACTTATATTGTACTCAAGTTGATTCAATTATGTCAACTAACATTCTATGATCAATTCAGATAAAATATATCACTGAGCAGGAGGGGGAGAAAAATATTTTAAGTTGATGAACTCGACATGTCATTATATTTTTACTATAAATATTGTCTCCATCTCAGGAAGATGTGATTCATGCTATCAGAAGAGAAAAGAAACCATCAATCTTGTAAAATTAGGAATGTTGTGAGATACAGTAACTTTTGCGTTAGCAAGAAATGGTAGTGGTACAATAGTGCCACAAAAGTTATGTGAGTAACCAGCTCTTTCTGATTGGCTTTACTGTTTGCTTCATGAAATGGAGCCATACTTGCTTCATGAAAGTGGAGCCTGGAACCCCGTGACTAGATAAGTATAGAGGAGGTCTACTACTACCATTCTTCTATTTACATTCTTAAGAAAAATAAAACAGGTTCATGGATTACACAGACTGATTTAAGAGCATCAGCATAGTCTGAAAACACAGACTGATTCAAGAGCATCAACTTAATCAGTGGCATCCCAAGGGAACCTCATCCTGTATCAATGTTTGGTTGCATGCTCAAAGAATTTTGTTTTTTTTTGTTATTGGGAATTACCTTGTGTGAGAATGTGAAACAACTAGAATTATCTATTTTGACACTGTGCTTTGCATCCTGCCGTTACTCTTGAATATTGTTTAATATTTTATAATAAAGTCAAAGAAAATATCTCCATATCAGGCATTTAATGAAAATTTGGGGTTCATATACACCATGGGATGGTATTCAACTCTAAAGAAAACATGAAATGAAATATTCAGGGAAATTGATAGTAGCAGAAATGACAATGAGTGAGGTAAACCAGACCCAGAAAGTCAAATGCTGTGTGTTCCCTCGCATATGTAGATCTCAGCTTTGGATCTTTAGTTTTGTGTATTTAGCTTACAGTAGCTCTTGAAGCAAGAAAAATAGAAAAGGGCTATGTGATTGGGATGAAAATTTTTGTAAGAGATATTGGGAAAGTGGAGCACAATTAGCATGAAGAGGGGAATTGGAATAATTGTAGGAAAGATTTATGTTCTTGTGGAGGAAGTGAAGGACAGAGTGTGAATGGGAGAGGTAAGTAACCCTGGAGATATTTTTAATTTACGAATATTTTAAAGCTATATAGAGATATATAGGTTAAAATAATTATTTTTAAAATATATTCATCTCAATTAATGCTTTTGTTTTTCTGACAAATAACATGTAATGCCTCGTAAAACACTATTCTACATAATTTCATATTTAATATTTCTCTGATTTACATGTTATGCTATTTTTAAGTAAATTAAAACAATAAGCTCAATTTGTTGACTAAAACTATTTCCTCTCTTCTACAGTACATTTCACTAAGTTATTCAAGTAACATAATGACTTATGAAAAATCCACATGCATGTGAATTTAATAATGTAATTTTGTGAGATGGTTATTTAAATTTCTGGTAAGATTATAGGGCTAATATTTTCAGGAAATCCCATATATTTTGAACTCTATACATCATATAAAACAACACAAATAACTATAGAATAAAATGATTTTCATAAGTATATCCACATTCTATGAAGTACACTTTGTTAGTATACAAAGGTGTTAATTATTAAACATATATTAAATACCTTAATTAAATAAGTAATGCCTTTGTTCCAGGCTATTCTGGCTCTCATAGTTTGTATTAAAAAGTCAGCTGTAATTTTCCTGGGTTTTCCTTCATATGGAAATTGTCATTTTTCTCTAGCAGCTTTCAGTACCCTTTGTTCTGTACATTTAATGTTTTTATTATGATATGCCAGAGGACTTTCTGCTTTGATCACATGAAAATGGTGTTCTCTGTGCTTCTTAAATATCTATAGGTATATCTTTTCTTAATTTAAGGAAGTTTTCTTTTACAATACTATTGAAGTTATGTTTGATACTATTGGTTTGAGTTTATTCTCCTTCCTGTATACCTATAATATGTAGATTTGGTCATTTCATGTTGTTACATATTTCCTGAGTATTCCATTCCTGTATATATTTTTTAATTTTGCATAGTCTTTGCTTAAGGAGTCCAGATCTTCAACTTTATCTCTCAATCTTGATATTCTGTTTACATTTCATTCATTCTGCCTGTGAGACTTTCTCCCGTTGTTTCTAATTGGCTTATTGAGTTTTTCAGTCCTTTGTTCATTTTCATTTCGGTTTTCTTCACTATTTCTCTCTTTTTACTGAATTCGCTTTTCCAGTTATGAATTTTTTTTTGGTAATTCATTAAGCCACATATTTGTATGTTCTTGGGCTTCCATGTAACGTTTATGCCTTTCCTCTTTGAGTTCTTTGAGTTATTTGTCTGTGTTTTTTTAAAGTTCTTTGACCATATTTACGATTTTTCTTCTAAATTCTGCATCCTGGGACTCTACAGGATGGCTCTCAATTCTGTGTACTTCTGTAGGACTCGTGGGTTTTGTTGAGGACATATTTTCCTGATTTTTCATGTTATTTGTGTTTTTCACTCCTATTTGGGCATATAGATGTTCTTTGTTATGTGTGAAACAGGAACTTCTGCTCTTATTTTTGTTTAATTTAATTTTGGTTCTGTTAATATTATTTGTGTAGCTTGGTTGCATTTGTTTAGGTATGGAAGACAAATTGATGGGTATTTCAAGTTCTTGCTGAGTATTAGACTGGTCAGAGGCCTGAGTGAGAATGTCTGTCTGCCTGATTGGGTCTTGGGAAAGTTGGCAGTGAGGTGACCTCCTTGGGTGGTGGTGGGGGACTTGTAAATCTATGGTAGAGTGTTAATCAGATTTGGGAAGATAGTCCTGGGACCTGAGGTAAAGCAATTTAAACCTGCCTATAAGAAAGGTCAACAGGAGACAGGGTGGGGTTGGATGAGAGAAATGGGGTAGAGAGGAAATGAGCTGGAATTAACTTACCAGAGTCCTTGCTGAGCAGGTCTGTTTGCCTGATCCAGAGGCTAGGAAGTTGGGCATGAGAGGCTATATCTCTGAATTTTGGTAACTGTGTGAAAAAAAAATCAAAGGGAGAAATTTTTCAAAGGGAGAAATCTACAAGATATACTTATCAATCTGTGTGTCAGTACATTGGCCTAGTTGCCAGACTTTATTTAACACATGAGTACATTTAATTGATATGTGAATATGTACATTTACCATAGTGTAATGGACTTGGATTCTGCCACCAGTTGTTATGCCTATACATTAATTTGAGCTTCTCACAATCAAATGCCCTCAGAAAGCCTTTATGATATTTGGCTGAGCAGTCTAGGATGGGTGTCATCAAGAGTACTAACTTCAAATACCACCCCGTCTTTCCAGTTCTTGGGATTTCATTTACATATTTTCAGTTTGCATTTAATTAGTACAATATCCTTGGGTCCAGACATTGATTTAAATTTAACAATTTTAATGGACTTATTTTCAATCAAGAGTGTCAATTCTAAGTACTCCCATGAACACACACACACACACACACACACATATATCACAACAAATATTATAATTTTAATGTATGAATAAGACAGACATTGAAAATAAGAGTTTGTAATTCAGCTAAAATTTAAAAAAACAGGAAACAAAAGCTTCACATGATTATTTAACATTCCAGTGGGTATTTCAGTAGATAGAATGAATAGATAGCAACCTCAAAATTTGCACTGGGACAGGTGAAATTGAAATTTTTCTTTATCATATCTTTGGTTATTTTTGGCTTTGTTCCCACAAAATCCTTTCCTTCCAGGCTTCAGTAGGTCCATCTTTATCTTTGTAACTTCTCTACATTTAACCCATTTGGCCACACAATTCTGAAGAGATGAAGTCTAATCGTATAATCCTATGGGAACTTACTGATATTATTGGTCTAATAAAGATAGGGATATTCATCATATAAATGCACATATTCTAGTTATGAAAGAAAAAACATGAATTATTTTTTCAAATTAAAATATTTCTGTCATTAAAATATGTCCTAAATATTAATTCATTGATATATACAGATTACTTGCATTCTTATGGGCATATTCATGCAAACGATGCATTATTCTATGAAGAATGGTTTTGTAACTAGTTTGTTATATTGTTATTTTAAATTATTATCATAAAATTCTCATTACTATATTGATATTAATATGAGTTTTCTTTGGATGCAATGTGTGGATATGTGATTGAGTGAATGTTTCTGTGTTTGTGTGTGTGTGTGTGTGTGTGTGTGTATGTGTTTGTGTGTGTGTAGCAGAGCTCTAATTTTTCTTACCTTCAAGAGTCTATTAAAGGTGAAAAGGCTATTTAAATGTGTATAATACATTAATACCACTGCTTTCTACAAAGAAAAAAAATAAAAAATGAACAACACCTGCCCTGTGGTTTTTATAGTATCTGCTGCCTTCAAGAATCTTTATGAGCAATTCAAGAACAATGATTGCAAAAGTAATGATCCAAGAAAATGAACCTTCATTAGTTTCTACTCTTTGACATCTAAACTACACTCATTCATATAGCTAATATTAAAAGAACTATATGGAATTCATATGAAGTATATCTGTGTTGTCTGATCTATTAAAATCTGACTAAAATCTAATGATAACCTTACATGGTTCTTACTAGTTGTTTAGAATATAAAAAAGACAGGGATATAAAAATAATTGTTTATGATATTGCAATTCACAGGCATAGCTTTGGAAATGAGAGGCAACCAGAGACTTTCCAAACACCAGCTCTATGAATTGTAGTTATTTCACTACTGTAGCTTTTTTTGAAATTGTACATATGGTCCAACCTTCCTGGTGCCTGTATAAATGCACGTTTGAACGTGGAAAGTACACGTCTTAATGAGAATATAAATCTTGCAATTGGTAGTTAGATGTTCTGACATATTACATATTTTAACTGAGAAACAGATTGAAAATATTAGGCTATGTATCCCCATATTTGTGCCTTGTGACTTGATGCTCACATGTGAAATCAGAAACAGCGGAAACTACATAGACAGAGAATACAACTGATGCAGTGTGGATGAAACTTACCTTTCACTGGAAAAGAGAAGCATGAAGAAGAAATTGTCTTAAATACAGACATTCATTTCCAGGTCCATAAGCCAGAGTTTGCACAATGCCAAGTGTTAAACAATTAAGTATCCATTGAAAAACTTTATGCATGCATGCATACATGTATTTTAGTATGTATAACCTATAGAAATACCAATAATAGTATAGGCTATCTTCTATTTTATTCCATTGTTGTACTTGGATTTGCATGTCTGCTTTGTGCCAATACCAGGCTATTTGTATTTCTGTAACTGTATAATTTAATTTGAAATCTGATATGGTATTCATTCCAGGATTGTTCTCTTCACATAACACTGCTTTGACTCCTATGATCATTTATGCCCCCATATGAATTTTAAGACTTTTTTTCCATTTATGTGAAGAAAATCATGGTGATTTAAATTAGGATTACATTGAATCTGTAAATTGCTTAGAGTATGGTGGTCATTTTCAAAACGTTAATTCTACTGATCCATGTGCACAGGAGGTCTATCCATCTTCTTGTAACTTAATTGCTTTTTTCAAATATGTTTTTTTCAGAATGAAAGAATGATATCTTTATTGTTCTTTAGAAATGAAGAAGCAAACTCTGAACTGAAATAACATTCATAATCACATACCTTATATGAACCTATACACAAAGATAACATAAAGCTTGGTTATTCATGTGACAAATACTTAAGTTTCTCTAGTTTACCAGTAGCTACTGTAGAAACTGAATTTATAAAATCAACAACAACAAAAGCCACCCTGAGTAGCTACAGTAGTGCAGGAGAAGAAATAGTAAAAGATCATAAAGACAGAAAGTTTTCATTGTCAAGATCTTTCATATCCTTGGCTAGTTTTATTCCTAGATATTTCTTGAGGCTGTTGTGTATTGGATTTTTTTAAAGATCTCTTCCTCTTCTTGATCGTTACTGGTGTACAAAAAGGCTACTGAAGTTTGTAAGGTGATTTTGTATCCTACCACTCTCCCAAAAATGTTGATCATTATACAAATTTTCTGGTGGAATGTTTGGGATCTCTTATGTACAGCACAATATCATCTGAAAACAGAGAAACTGTTACTTCTTTCTGAGTAGTATCTATTTAATTTCCTTCTCTTATCTTTTTTTTTTTGTTGTTCTTTTTTGGTCGTTTTGAGACAGAGTCTTCCTGTAGCCCCAGCTGTCCTGGAACTCGCTATGTAGATCAGGCTATCTTGAACTCACAAAGATCCACCTGCCTCCCAAGTGCTGGGACTACAGGCATCCACCAGCACACCCAGCTCTCTTATCTTAAGTCTGATCAGGAAATCCACAAAAATTCAACAAAAATTAAATATATATTAAACAAAATATAATCTCATATAATAAAATATTTTAAATAAAAAACAAAACCAAATAAAACATAAACGTTAGTTTGATTTATGAAATCAAAACCAAATCTTCTTTGACATAGATTAATATCTAAATTTTGACAATTCTAAATTTGTTGCCTAATGTATACTTCGTTATTTCAAGGGCATTGAAGATAATTATAAAGCTCATTAACCATGCTCACTAACCACTCCTGGGTAACTGATGTTATTACTAATGGTTATTCATTGTTTTTTATTTATTATTTATTATTTATGAGTTTTTGAGACAGACTCACTCTCTAGCTCAGGTTAGCCTGAGACCCAATATATGACTGATGTTGGCCTAAAAAAGAGAGTAACTATCCTCCTGACTTACCCTCTCAAGCTAGGTGTGAGCCACCATGCCCAGCTACAGTGGTTACATTTTAAAAGATTTATAAATTCTTATGGATGGTTTTCAGGGCTAGGAGTATAGTTCAGTTGTAGATTACTTGCTTAGGATGAACAAAGCCCTGGACTCAATCTTCATCATGAAAAAATTAAATTTTTCTATAAAGATTTCCTTGAAAAATAAAAGTGTTAATAAGCTGCATTATCTATTATGATAACTTTAATGATGATAATAAAGCTTACCTGATTGCTGACCAAGTAACAGGTACAGTGATATGTACTTGAGCTACATTATCTCAATTTTAATACCCCATGAGATACATACCATTATTAGCCTCACTTTGCAGATAAAACTCAGTCTCTCAGCAGTGATAGAAACAGATGAATACCCGGGATATCTAGCCCCCAAATTTTAATCAATGCAATTATCTATTTCTTTATAACAGAACATTGTATTTTTCTCAATATAATGTGATACCCATTAATTATTGCACAGGTTCTGTGTGTCCGAAGACAGACTAGAGTCCTTCCTTCTGGGCCTCACTTGGCTGCAATTCAGAATTTGGCTAGGGTGATTCTCAGCAGCTAAACTGAGGAAGGTATGCTTCCAAGGTCCCTTAGCTTGGAAGTCCTCTGTTTGCAACTGGACTAAGACCCTGCATGTCATTGGGCAAGAACTGGGGTAACTCAGCTCATATAGTTTAACCCATTTACCTTTGACGTCTTACAACAGGGCAGATTACTTCTTCAAGCCACCAACCTGCTGAGATGGAATGTTCCATGCAATCTTGTTACTATAACAGTGGCATCTCATTACACCAGACATATTCTGAGAATGCAATTTTCTACCCCTTAAAAACAGGCCACAGACTTGTCCCTTGACTTAAGAGGTGGATATTATGCAAAGGTGTGAAATAGAAGAAGCTAGAACCAAAGATCTTTAGTTTTGTCTGCTATGATGCCTGGAAAACTGTATATTACCTATATTCTTTAACTTAAAAAAATATTGAGAATTTCAGATGCAGATACGGTGTTTTGATCAAATCCATGCCCACTCTCTCCCCTCCAAGTCCTCCCATATATCCCCAACACTTTTCTTGAACAACTTTGTGTACTCTTTTTTTTGTGGGGGCGGGCATTTTGCTACTCTAACATTTACCCCCCTGAAGAGGTAACACTAAAATATTTTAGGGATTAGATAAGAACTCCCAAATACTTCGGACATTTTTTGCCTTTGGAACATAGTATGTTGCTAAGAGGCCCACGGATATTTTTATTTTTAGTTAAGAAACTGGCTACTTTTCTTTGGGGTCTTTTTACCCTAACTGCCTAGTCAATTCCTACTTCCTCATCTTATCACACCATTCTCTTAAGAAGTTTCCCAAGTTGCTGATAGGGAATTAGGTCGCAGACTTCTCTGGTTCTGCCATGCTGAACAGGGATGTGGGATGAAGCAATTGGGGTACCCCTTCAGTGGGTCTATCTAAAAGACTCCCAAATTGCATAACTCTTCACTGTAGAGGGAAAAGAAAGTCCTTGACTGGTGCTTAGGAGATGTGGAGGAGAGTAAAGGCAAGAGTAGTTAACATTACAAGTTCTAGACAGGGAACCAGAAAAAAGACAAAATAGGGCAATTTTCAAATGTACATATTAGAGTGCACTGGAATTTCTTGACAAGGGCTTTCAAAAGCATCCCTCTATTGAGTTCTATCTCATTTTTCTTTTGTCTGCCAAGGGTGGACTCAGGAGTGATAGACTCACTATTTCTTTTCAGGCACATTGATTTGAAGTCTTACATCTGAGCAGCACTTTGTGATTAGAAACAAAATCATCGATGAGAAATAATTCTCTAAATAACATTTTATGTGGACTTAATTATAATGTATACAAAGTGAAATCCCTTGAACTCTTAAAGAAGTATACTGATCACTTCAATCTTTGGTTATACTTCCCTTTTGTGTATTTAAGTCCATGCAGTTGGCCCAAATAAATCAATTTGTTTTTACTATTAATGTCAATGGAGGATCTGTTCCTCAGGGGTCACATGGGCTTGGGAGGAGACACTGGCTCCTTTCTTTTACCACATCAACCTAGGTGAAGATCAGTCCAAGGTCCTGCTCAACCATGGCTGGTTTCACTTGGAAGCATGGAAGAAATGTTTCCTCTACTTTGACCCTCCTCTTTGTAGACTGGACACTATTTGAAGTCCCTCTGGTGCGGTCTTTTGTTTTTCTTAGTCCGTGTTACTTAGCTTAGTATAACAGTTTATAGATCCATCCATTTTCCTGAAAATTTCATTATTTCATCTGTCTTTACTGCTGAAAAATACTTCATTATGTTACTGTACCACATTTTGTTAACCACATGTCAGTTGAGAGGCACTTAGGTTGCTTCTACCTCTTAGCTATTGTAAAAAGAGTAACAACAAACATGGTTCTACAAGTGTCTCTAAAATAGGATGAGTCCTTTGGGTATATGCCATGGAGTGGTATAGCTGGGTCATATGGTAGGTTTATTTTTAGTTTGTTCTTTTTTTTTTTTCACAGTTATCCACACTGTTGTCCATAGGGGTTGCATGAGTTTGCAGTCCCACCAGCAGTGGATGAGCATTTTCTTTTCTCCACATCCTCACCAGCATTTGGTATCATTTGTTCTCTTTAACCTAGCCAGTCTGATTTGGGTAAGGTGAAACATCATGGTGGTTTTAATTTGCATTTCCATAATTACTAACAATGTTGAACACATTTTATATGTTTCTTAGTGGTCTTTATTTCTTCATTTGAGAACTCTCTGTTTATATCTTTTGCCATCTTTCAATTGGGCCATTTTGTTTTTTCCTTGTTTTTTGAGTTCTTTATATTATATATTCTAGATGTTAAACAACTCTCAGATGTGTCACTGGTGAAGATTTTTTCCCACTGTGTTGGTTTTCTCTTCAGTTTTTTTTTTTTATTGTTTCTATTGCTATACAGAAGCTTTATAGTTTATTGAGGTCCCACTTCTTGATTGCTGACCTTAATTCCTGAGCAACTTCTGTCCAATTTAGAAAATCCTTGCCTGCACCTATATCTTGTAATTTACTGCCAATATTTTCTTCTAATACTTTTAGGGTTTCCACTTTCACACTGGGTCTTTGATCCATTTGGAGTTGACTTTTGTGCAAGGTGAAAGATAAGGATCTAGTTTCATTTTCTACAGGTGGAGATTCAGTTTTTAAAGCACCATTTGTTGAAGATGCTGTCTTTCCTCCATTGTGTGTTCTTGGCACCTTTGTCAAATATCAGGTGGCTGAAATTGCATGCACTCAGGATGAGTCTTAAATGATGTTCCATTGATCTATGTGTCTATTTTTGTGTCAGCACCACACTGTTTTTGTGACTAAATCTCTGTAGTATACTTTGAGGTCTGATGTAGTAATCCCCCCAGCATTGCTCTTGTGCTCAGGGTTGCTCTGGCTATCCAGGGTCTTTTGTGCTTACATATGAATTTAAGGATTTTTTTTCCAAATTTTGTGAAGCATGTCATGGGATTTTGATTGGGATTGCATTGAATCTATATATTGCTTTTGGTAATATGGTCATTTTCACAATAATAATTTTTCCATTCCATGAGCATGGGAGGTCCTTCCATCTCCTGGTGGCTTCCTTGATCTCTTTAATGAGTTAAAATTTTTATTATAGATATGTTTGATGTATTTGGTTAGGTTTATTTTAAGATATTTTATTTATTTTGAAGCTATTTTGAATGGGAGCATTTTCCTGTATTCTTTTTCCATTTGCTTGTTATTGGTACACAAAAAGTCTTCTGATTTTTATCAATTGATTTTGTAATCTGCCCCTATACTGAAAGTGTTGATCATTTCTAGTTTTCTGGTGGAATTTTGGGGATATCTTAAGTGTGGTATCATATCATCTGCAAAAAGGGATAGTTTGACCTCTTCCTTTCCAATTAGTACTCCTTTAATTTCCTTCTCCTGTCTTATTGCTCTAGTGAGAGTTTCAAGCACTATGTGGAAAAGGAGTGGAGATAGTGGACATTCTTGTCTCATTCCAGATTTTAATGGGAATGCTTCCAGTTTTTCTCCATTTAGAATGATGTTGGCTGTGGGTTTGTTATATATGGCTTTAATTATGTTGAGGTATGTTCCCTTCAATTCAATACCCTCTAGGACTTTGAACATAAATGCCTGCTGCATACTCTCAAAGGCCTTCTCTAAACCTATTGAGATGTAGTTCTTTTCTTTGAGTCCATTTATTTGAATGATGATGTTTATTGACTTGCATATGTTGAACCATCCTTGCATCTCTAGAATAAAGCTTACTTGATCATGGTGGATGATCTTTTTGATGTAAATCTGTATGTGGCTTGCAAGTATTTTGTTGAGTATTTTTGCATCTATGTTCATTAAGGATATGGGTCTATAGTTTTCTTTCTTGGTTCTGTATTTACCTGGTTTGGGTATTAGAATGATGCTGGCTTTAGAAAAGGAATTTGGGAGTTCTCTTTCTCTGTTTCTATCATTTTGAATAATTCAAGTATTAGTGGTTAGAGGTCTTATTTAAATGTGTGGTGGAATTCTTCTGTAAATCGATCTGGGCCTGGGCTTTTTGTAGTTTGGAGGCTTTGTATTACTGTTTCAATTCCTTCTGTTTAAACTGTTGATCTCTTCTTGCTTTAACTTTGGTGGTTCCCATGATTTTAGGTATCCATACAATGCTTTTAGATTTTCAAATATATAAGAGTGTAGGTTTTAAAAATATTCCTTTATAATGTTCTGAATCTTTGTTTTTTCTGTTATGATGTCTCCCCTTTCATCTCCAAATCTGTTGATTTGGATTTTTCTCTTCCTTTCTTTTGGTTAACTAGGCTAACGGTCAATTTTGTTTACCTTTTCAAAGAGCCAGCTCTAAGATCCATTGATTCATTTACTGTTTTCTTTGATTCTAATTCTTTAATTTCAGCTCTGATTTTTTATTGTTTCTATTCTGATGTGTTTCTGTTTCATTTGTTCTTGTTTTTTCAATGTCTTGAGTTGCAGTATTAGGTCATCTATATGGGCTCTTTCTAATTTTTTAATGTAGGCACTTAGGGCTATAAACTTCTCACTTAGGACTGCTTCTAAAGTGTTCCAGAGGTTTTGTTGTGTTGTATTGTACTTTTCATTGAATTCAGGAATTCTTTTGTTTCTTTCATAATTTCTCCTTTGACCAACTCATTGTTTGTGGTCAAGGTGTGTGATGTTAATCGCTATGAGTTCATATAGTGACTATGACTTCTTCCAGTGTTGACTTTGAGCTTTATTTTGGTGTGGTCTGAATAAACGCATGAAATTATTTCTATTTTTTTGTATTTTTTGAGTTTTGTTTTGTGACCCAGTATGTGGTTAATTTTTGAAAAAAATTCATGGGATACTGAGAAGAAAGTGAGTTTTTTTGTTTCTTAAGTGGAGTATTTGAAAGATGTCTGTTAGGCCCATTTGATGTATGGTATCATCTAGTTCACATATATCTCTTTTTAATCTTTGTCAGGTTGACATATTTAATGGAGACAGCAGGGTATTGAAGTCCCCTCCTATTACTGAGTTGGGGTTAATCTGTTTAAAGTCCTGTAGTGTTTTTTAAAGTTTAATAACCACATAATGAGAAGAAGCATTTCATTACAACAGCATTGACATATACCACAACAATTTCCAGAGCAAAGATGTATCTCTTTCAAAATCGGCTGTAAACTTTCAGGTTTACAGTTGAAATAATACAGTTATACAATGCTTTACTCAGTATAAAACCTATAAGACATAAAATTAAATGAGGTATTAACCTTTAAAAAAGATCTCCATTTCATTATTAAAATACACAGTTTCATACATAAAAATTTATTTTTAATGAAATTGACACTAAGATGTTTGTCATATGTATTAATTATTAAGGGTCAAATTTTTATGCTTTAAAGAAATATATTTTTTAATTTTTAAAAAATTTAATAACCACATAATTACAAGAAGAATTTCATTACATCGTTAACTAATTCAGTAACACACTCTAGAGCAAGGATACATCTCTTTCAAAAGCGGCTGTAAATTTCTAGTTTCACAGTTGAATTAATACAGTTATACAATATTGAACTCAGTATAAATCCTGTAAGATATAAAATTGAATGCGTTTTTACCCTTTAAAGAAGATCTCCATTTCATTTTAAAATATACTGTTTCCTACATTTTTTAAATATTTTTTTTTTACTTTTTTAGAAAAAGCATATCAATACTGCTTTAATATGCTCAATAACAGTTTCCGGTGCAAAGATATACCTCTTTCTAAAGTTACTATAAAATTTATATGTTTGCTGTTGAATTAATAGTTACACAATATTGAACTCAGTATAAGCCCTGTAAAACATAAAATTGAATGAGTTTTTAACCTTTAAAAAGATCTCCATTTCATTTTAAAATGTACTGTTTCTTACAGAAAGACTCATTGTTTTTGCTTACTAACACTGAGATATTGGTGCATGAGTCTCTAATCTGTATGTATCTGATTATTTCTAGTCGTAATTGGTTGCACTCGGGTACTTGATGCCTGTGTACATCTGAAAAGTCATCGCGTAGATTTCAATGGTAATGTTTATCACCTCTACTCATTAGCATGATGAAATTTTTATGGTTCCCCCTCAAACATAATACATTTTAAGTTTGTTGATTTTTTTTTTGTGTGTGTATATATCACACAGAACATCCCAAACCATCTTAATTAAACTATATACCACTTCCAAGTGGCTCCCTCCCATAGTCTCCCTCCCACCACTAGAGCCCTTATACTCTATTATCCCTGCTAGTGTCCGCAGTGTGGTTGGCACCCCCAGCCGTTTCCCACTACTTGTCCACCTGGTGAATCTAGTCAGCCTCTCTAGAGGTCTTTATTTTAGGGAGGTCAACGGTTCCTTATCTTGCTGCAATAAGTTGTCAATAGTCCTTTAGATAAGATTGGAGTCTACTGTTCATTTTCCCAGTTCTATGCTGGGTTACTATCTGGGAGTCCATTGGGCCATGCTGCCCAACAACTCAAAAGAAGGTATCTCATATTTGTCAGTATTGCTTGTTATGTAGCCTTTAGCTATACATATGGACTCTTAAAAAATTATATTGGTCACTTTAATCTTTGGTTATACTTTCCTTCTGGGTGTTTAAGTCCATACAGTTGGCCCAGATAAACCAATTTGTTTTTACTCTTAAAGTTGTTTGAGGATATGTTCCTCAGGGGTCACATAGGCTTGGGAAGAGCCCCTGGCTCCTTTCTTTTACTAGTTCCACCTTTGTGATGATAAGTCAGAGGTCCTGCTCCACCATGGCTGGCTTTGCTTGGAAGCATGAAAGAAATGTTTCCTCTGTGTTGATGCTCCTCTTTGTAGACTAGACACTGGTTCAAGTCCATCTTGTGGGGTCTCCTTGGCCTCCTTGATCAAGAGGACAGTGACTCACCACAACTACAGGACATTTTGGGAGATGCTTATAGTCCCCTGGAACTAGTCAACCTAGAAGGGCAAGAAGCAAAAGCTGTCCTTCATATCCCGCTGATCAAATTTGCAGAAGCCTCAAAGTATGTTTGTTAAACATCCAATGTTAGTTCCACCAGTCAGATACTTTCAATTACTGTGTGCCATGTTGATAAATCTTGGGCAAAGACCAATGGTTCTCAGATAAATCTAACCCCGACATACATTTCTTGATCTGGTATATATATTTTGTCAATCAGTTGAGGGACACCTAGGTTGCTTCAGTTCAATCAGTTGAGGGACACTTAGGTTGAGTTCTTTGGGTATATTCCAAGAAATGTTATAACTGGGTCAAATGGTAGATTCATTTTTAGTCTTGTTAGAGTTCTCCACACTGCTTTCCATAGGAGTTGAACAAGTTTGAAGCCCCACCAGCAGTGGATGAGTGTTCCCCTTTCCCCACATCCTCTCCAACATTTGGTATCATTTGTTTTCTTGACCTTAGCCAGTCTGACTGGGGTGACGTGAAATCTTAAAGTAGTTTTAATTTGTATTTACCTAATTATTAGTGATGCTGAACATCTTTTAAGATGCTTCATAGCCATGTTAACTACGTCTTTTGTGAACTCTCTTTTCAGCTCCTTAGCCCATCTTTTAATTGGGTTACTTCTTGTCTTGATTCTGTTTTTTGAGTTCCTTATATATTCTGGATGTTAAACTTCTGTTAGATTTGTTGCTGGTGAAGAATTTCTCCCATTCTGTGCATGTTCTCTTCACTTCCCTAGTTGCCTCCTTTACTGTACAGAAGCTTTGTAGTGTAATGATGTCCCATTTGTTGATTCTGGAACTTTTTTCCTGAGTGATTTATGTCCAGTTTAGAAAATCCTTTCTTACACTTATATCCTGTATGTTTTTTGCAATGTTTTCTTCTAACGGTTTCAGAGTTTCAGGTTTTACATAGAGATCTTTGATCCATTTAGAATTGATTTTTGTGCAAGGTGAAAGATAGGGGTTTAGTTTCATTCTTTTACAGGTGGAGATCCAGTTTTGCCAGCACCATTTGCTGAACATGCTATCTTTCCTCCAGTGAATGTTCTTGGCCCCTTTGTCAAATATCAGGTCGCTGAAATTGCATGTACTCATATTTGGGTCTTCAATTTTGTTACATTGATCTATGGGTCTATTTTTGTGCCAGTACCATGTTGTTTTTATGAGTATAGCTATGTAATACAACTTTAAATCTGGTATAGTAATCCCGGCATTGTTCTTAGTTCTCAGGGTTCCTTTGCCTATCTGAGGTCTTTTTTACTTTCATATGAATCTTAATATGTTTTTTTCCAATTCTGTGAAAAATGTAATGGAGATTTTGATTGGCATTGCGTTGAATCTACAAATGGCTTTTGGTAGTATGGTGATTTTCACAATATTAATTCTTCCAATTCGTGAGCATGGGAGGTCCTTACATCTTCTGATGTCTTCCTCAATCTCTTTCTTTAAAGCTTTAAAATTTTCATTGTAGAGGTCTTTAATGTCTTTGGTCAGATTTATTCAGAGATATTTTATTTTTTATTTTTTGCAACTATTGTGAAGCGGAGTGTTTCCATGTTCTCTTTCTCTGATTGTTTGTTATTGGTATATAGAAAAGCTAGAGACTTTTCTAGATTAACTTTGTAACCTGCCACTTTACTGAACGTGTTAATAATTTCTAGCATTTTTCTGGTTGAATTTTTGTGTCTCTTAGATATAATATCATATCATCTGCAAAAAGGGATAATTTTATCTCTTCCAAATATTACCCCTTTAATTTCCTGTGTTTATCCTATTTCTCTTGCAAGAGTTTCAAGCACTATGTTAAAGAGAAGTGGAGGGAGGGTACAGCTTTGTCTGGTTCCTGATTTTAATGGGAATGCTTCCAGTCTTTCTCCATTTAGAATGATGTTGGCTGTGGGTTTGTTATAGATGGCTGTAATTATATTGCAGTTTGTTCCCTTCAATCCAATTCTCTCTAGGACTTTGAACATTAATGCATATTGAATTTTGTCAAAGGCTTTCTCTGCATCTATTGAGATGACCATGTGGTTCTTGTCTTTGAGCCCATTTATATAATTTTTGATGTTTATTTACTCTATGTATATTGAACCATCCCTGCATCTCTGTGATAAAGCCGAACTTGATCATGGTGGATGATCTTTTTGATGTTTGTCTGCATGTGGTTTGCAAGTATCTTGTTGAGAATTTTTGCATCTATGTTCATTAAGGATATGGGTCTACAGTTTTCTTTTTTGGTTGTATCTTTACCTGGCTTTGATATTACAGTGATGGTGGCTTCATAGAAGGAATTTGGAAGTTCTCCATCCATTTCTATCTTTTTGAATAAATTAAGTAGTATTGGATGCAGATCATCTTTAAGTGTCTGATAGAATTCTGCTGTAAATCCATCTGGTCCTGGGCTTTTCTTAGTCTGGAGGTCTTGTATTACTGTTTCAATTTCTTTTTGTGATATGGGTCTGTTTAAGCTGTTCTCTTCTTGGTTTAGTTTTGGTAGTTCCCATGCCTTTAGATATCCATCCATTTCTTGTAGTTTTTCAAATTTAACACCATCTAAGTTTTGAAAGTATTCCCTTATAATGTTCTGTATCTTTCTGGTGTCTGTTGTGATGTTTCCCCTTTCATCTCTGATTTTGTTGATTTGGAGGTGCTCTTTCTTTCTTTTGGTTATCTGGGCTAGACGTCCGCCAAACTTGTTTATCTTTTCAAAGAACCAACTCTTGGATTTGTTAGTTCTTTGTATTTTTTTCTTTGTTTTTATTTCATTAATTTATGCCCGTATTTTTCTTATTTCTTTTTGTCTGCTGGGTTTGGGTTTCATTTGTTGTTGCTTTTCAATTGTCTTGAGTTACAATGTTAAATTATTTATTTGTGTTCTTTTTTTATTTTTTTGATGTAGGCACTTAAAGCTATAACCTTCCCTCTAAGGACAGATCTCAGCATGTTCCAGAGGTTTTATTGTGTTGTATTGTCCTTTTCACTTAGTTCCAGGAATACTTTTATTTCTTTCTTAATTTCTCTTTTGGCCCATTCATCATTCAGGAGTGTGTTGTTTTATCTCCATGTGTTCATGTTGTGACTAGGGCTTCTTCTGGTATTGATTTTAAGCTTTGTTACATTGTGGTCTAATAGATTGCATGGAATTATTTCAAACTTTTTGTATTTTTGAGGTTTGTTTTGTGCCCCAGTTATATGGTCAATTTTGGAGAAGGTTCCATGGGGTGCTGAGTAGAAGGTATGTCCTTTGGTGCTTGGGTGGAATAGTTGGTAGATGTCTGTTAGGTCCATTTGATATATGGTATTGTTTAATTCAGATTTCTCTCTGTTAACTCTCTGCCTTGTTGAAATATCTAATGGAGACAGTGGGTTATTGAATTCCCCTACTATTAATGAGTTGGGATTAATCTGGGTCTCAATGTCCTGTAGAATTTTTTTATAAAGTTGGGTGTACCAGAGTTTGGTGAATATATGTTCATGATTTTAATATCTTCTTGGTTTATTGTTCCTTTGATCAGAATGTAGTGGCCCTCTTTATCTCTTCTCTTTAGTTTTAGTTTAAAGTCTATTTTGTCAGATATTAGAATTGCAATGCCTGCTTTTTTCTTAGTACCATTCACTTAGTATACTTTTTCCATCCTTTCACCTTAAGATAGTGCCTGTCCTTGAAAGTGAAATGAGTTTCTTGCAGACAACAAAAATATGAGTTTTATTTCTTAATCCATTCACCTAGTCTGTGTCTTTTAACTGGAGAGTTCAGTCCATTGATATTTAAACTTATTAATGAAAGATGTGTACTGAATCCTGTCATTTTTATTTCTGTTCACATTCTTAATATAGCTGTACATTTCCACAGTTATACCATCACTGAATTTCTTTCTGCAACCCCTTGGGTATAGTCATTCCTTTCTTCAGCTCTTTTTATTGCTTCCAGAACTCTCTGAAGGGCTGATTTTGTGAACATGAATTCTTTCAGCCTATTTATGTCATGGAAGATTTTTCTTTCCCTTTTGACTATAATAGACATTTTGGCTGGGTATAGTAATCTGGGTTGTCATCTGCGGTCATTTAAACCTGGAAATACTTTGGTTCAGGATCTACTTGCTTTCATAGTTTGCACTGAAAAGTCAGCTGTAATCCTAATGTGTTTTCCTTTATATGTGATTCGTTGTTTCTCTTTTGCAGCTTTCAGTATTGTCTCTTTGTTCTGTACATTTAATGTTTTTACTATGATGTGCCATGGAGAGTTTCTTTTCTGGTCCTATCTGTTTGGTGTTCTATATGCTTCTTGTATTTGTATGGGCATGTCTTTCTTCCATTTTGGGAATTTTTCTTCTATGATTCTGTTGGATATCTGTTCTGTGCCATTATCTTCAGATTTTTCTCCTATGCCTCCTTTTCTCTTATGATTTGTAAGTTTGGTCTTTTTATGGTGTTAAAGAATTCCTGCATATTCCATTCTTGTGCTTTCTTAAATTTTTCATAATCTTTGTTTGAGTGGTCTAGTTTGTCCAGTTTACCTTCTAGTCTTGATATTGTGTTGTCCATTTCATTCATCCTGTTGGTGAGGCTTTCTCCTGTCATTTCTAATTGGCTTACTGAGTGTTTGACTTCCTTATTCATTTCAGCCTGAGTAATCATCAATATTTCTAGCTCTCTTTCTGAATTCATTCAGAAGTTTATCCCTGTCTTCTTTCAGTTCTTTGATTTCTTTGTGTGTCCTTTAAATTCACTGAATTCTTTAATCATGTTTATAATTGTTCTTTTGAGTTCCATGTCCTGTATTATCTCTAGGGGGGGTCTCATTGTACTCCTCTAGTCTACTACTGGTATTTGGTGGGGATATGTTATTTTGGTTTTTCATGTTATTATTTTTTCTCTGTGATTTTGACATGTGAATTTCTTTTGTCATTTCTGATTCTTATGAGAGACTCAAGCCTTTAAGTTTAGGTCTGCTTCTTCTTGTAAACTTTATGTGCCTTCGTAGTTGACTTTTTGGGCATGAAAAGCTGGTTCTTCTAAGATTCAGTTACTCTCCTTTGATTTTATATTGGAGTGGCCAGATTGCTTTTGTGTTCAGAAGTTCCCATAGAGGCCCAAGTCAGATGAGGGTCAGATGCTCTCAGGCTTTCTCCTAAGGTCTGTATCCTTCCGGGAAAGATTTTGGCCTCAGGAATTTTGGGGTTGGACTGGTCTGGGAGCAGTGCCCAGGAAAGATGCTCTCCTCGGGCAGCTGGTGACCCATGCCTCCCAGTGATGCAAAGGGAGCTTGGGGTGGGAAGAGGCCCCAAGGGTTCTGGGGACTGCACTGAGGAACTGTGTTCATCTGGATGCAAAGGATCAGGAAGCCTAAAGGTCAGCCCTGGTGTCCAGGAAAGAGGCTGACATGTTGTGCAGCACAGGGAAGCAGAGGGAAGTGAGGGCAAGATCAGGCCCAGAGGGCTCCCGAGAGAGAGAGGCTGGCTGGTTGTGCAGCCCAGGAAAGCAGAGTAGGTGCCTGTGGGACCAGGCCCAGAAGGCTCCTGGGGACCTCAAGAAGGAACTGGGCTTGTCTGGATGCAAGGGATCAGGAAGCAGTATTGGCTCGAGGTCAAGAGGTCAGCTCTGCATCCAGGAAAGAGGCTGGCAGGCCATGCAGCCCAGGGAAGTAGAGGGAGTTGAGGGCTCAACCAGGCCCAGAGGAATCCTGAGGATGGGGAGAAGGAATTGGGTTGGTCTGGATGCAAAGGATAAGGAAGCAGTGGTGGTTCCCGGTGGCTGGGGTGCCAAGACAAGGAATGGGCCAGCATCCAGGCTAGGAAGAGAGATGTGCAGGGGAGATGGGTGGGTGAATGAGGCTCAGGGAGTCAAGGCAGTGAGAGCATCATCAACTTATTCAGAAGAGAGGCTGGCAGGTCCTGCAGGCCCAGGGAAGCAAAGGGAGGTGAGTACGTGACCAGATCCATGGGCTTCCGGGAAACTTGAGAAGGAACTGGGTCCAGAAGGAACTGGGTTTGGTCCCTCTGGATGCAAGGGATCAGGAAGCAGTGGTGGCTCCTACATGAGAGGTCAACCCTAGTGTCCAGGAAAGAGGCTGGCTGGCTGTGCAGCCCAAGGAAGCAGAGAGAGGTGAGGGCCGTGTCTGGGGTGCCAAGACAAGGAATGGGACAGCACCCAGGCTAAGATGAGAGATGGGCAGGGGAGATGTATGAATCTCTCCCATGGGAGATGGTGAATGAAGCTGGGGAAGTAAAGCTGGGGAGCCACAATTGACTTACCCAGGAGAGAGGCCAGCATATCTTGCAGGCCCAGGGTAGCAGAGCCCTGTAGTGTTTTTAATAATTTGGGTGTAGCAGAGTTTGGTGTGTATATGTTTAAGGTTGTAATATCTTCTTGGTTAATTTTTTTCTTTGATCAGAATGAAATGACCCTCCTTATCTCTTCTGATTATTTTTTCTTTGAATTGTATTTTGTCAGATATTAGAATTGCAACCCCTGATTTTTTGTTAGTGCCATTTGCTTGGAATATTATTTTCCAACCTTATACCTTAAGATAGTGTCTCTCCTTGAAGGTGGGATGGGTTTCTTGCAGAGAGAAAAAGATGGATTTTCTTTCTTAATCTGTTCATTAGCCTACGTCTTTTGACTAGGGTGTTCAGTACGGTGATATTTAAAGTTATTATTGTGTATTGGTTGCCATCATTTTGTTTGCTGTTTCTGTTCTTTGTCTAATATTGTGCTTCCTCAATTATACATTTATTTAGTTTCTTTCTCTTACCCCTTTGACATAGTCATTCCTTCACCTTTTTTGTTGTTACAATAATTCTCTGAGGGACCAGTTTTCTGGATATGAATTCTTTCATCCTATTCCTGCCATGGATGATTTTTCTTTCCCTTTCAACTATAGTAGACATTTTTTTCTGGGTAAAGACTTCTTGGTTTCTGTCTGTGGTCATTTACAACTGGGAGTACTTTGGTCAAGTCTCTTCTGGTTTTCACTATTTGCAATGAAAAGTCAGCTGTAATTTGTTGGGATTTCCTGTCTATGTGACTTGTTGCTATTCTTTTCAGTTTTCAGTACTCTCTCTTTGTTCTGCACATTTACTGTTTTTACTATGATATGCCATGGGGAGTTTCTTTCATGGTCCTGTCTATTTAGTATACTATGTGCTTCTTGTATTTGTATGGGGATGTCTTTTCTTAATTTGGGAGAATTCTCTTCTACAAAACCTGCTTAACATCTAGTCAATACCATTATCCTGAAATTCTCCTTCCTCTATTCCTATGATATGCAGATTTAGACTTTTCATGGAGTCCCACATCTCTTGCATATCCAATTCCTGTAATTTTTAATTTTTTCATAAACTGTGCTTTAGTGGTCCAATTCTTAAACTTTATCCTCCAGTGCTGATACTGTTTTCCATTTCATTCATCGTAGAGTTGAGGCTTTCCCCTGTTGTTTCAAGTTGGTTTATTGTGTTTTTACTTCCTTCTTCATTTCTGCCTGACTTTTCTTTAATGTTTCTGTTTTGTAAATTCATTCAGAAGTTTGTCCCTATCATCTTTTAGTTCTTTGATTGTTTTGTGTGTTCTTTAAATTCACTGAATTTCTTGATCATCTTTATGATTGTTCTTCTAAATTCTATGTCCTGTGTTATCCCCGATGGGTTCTTCTTGCAGAACTCTTCTACTGATCTGGTGGAATTTTGTGTAGACATAGTGTTTTGGCTTTCAATTTTATTATTCTTTCATTGCGATTTTGGCATTTAAATTTATTAT
Organism: Nannospalax galili; assembly: GCF_000622305.1. Lineage (NCBI taxonomy): Eukaryota > Metazoa > Chordata > Mammalia > Rodentia > Spalacidae > Nannospalax > Nannospalax galili. The sequence goes on along the minus strand of NW_008343959.1, from coordinate 598,254 downwards.
GTTTTTTGTGATTCTGGTAAGAAAATTAAGTTGAAGTTTGTTTCTGTTTGTGTTACTGCTGTACCTTGGTCATTTTCTTGTTGGTTACTTAAAACTGGTTGGTCCAGGTGTCAGGTTCTCTCAGGTTTTATTTGGAGAGAAATGATGGCTTCATGTCAGGTACTCAGGAGTTTCCATAGAAGCACAAGTCAAGTTTCAGTCATGTACACTCAGGCTTCCTTCTAAGATTTGGACCCCTACTAGGAGGAACTCAGAGCAAAATTTGGGAACTTCCCTAAGGAGGGAGGGGGCAGGTTATGGGACTCTCAGGCACACTGCTGTTTTCTCAGCCCCTATTCCATAGGGAGGTCAGAACAGGCACTCTCAGGCTGTCTGCTAAATTCTCAGCCTTATCCTACCAAACAGCAGAGGACTTCCCTGGGGTTGTAGGAGGAGCCTCACATAATCCCAGTTAGGGGGTTGGGCACAGCAGGATTTGGGGAAGCTCATCATCACATGGAGGCAAGATCCAGGCACTCTCAGACAGTCCCCTGATTTCTAGGCCCCTATGCCAGAGGGAGGCTAGAACAGGCACTCTCTGGTGGTCTGGTGAGATTTCACCTGCCATACCAATCTTCTTTTCTTATCTTATTGCTCTAGTTAGTATCTCAAAAATTATATTTTAATGGAATGGGCATAGTGGCCAGCCATGTCTGCTTACTGATTTTAGTGAGAAATTCTTTGAATTTTTCTACATTTATAATGATATTGGTAGTAGGACTTTCATATAGACTTTATTGTGCTGAGATGGCTTCACCCAGTCCAGTTTCCTCTGGGACTTTTTCTTTCATGAACGTGCATAGATTTTGTCAAAGGCTTTGACTACATCTCTTGAAACGATCATGTGTTTTTTGTCTTTAAGTCCAATTCTATGACTTAATAACTTTACTGACTTTTATATGTTGAACAACCCATGCATCTCTGAAACAAAACCTACTTGATCATAGTGGATGGCCTTTTTGATATATGCCTGTGTGCAGCAAGTATTTTATTATAAATTTTCCATATGTGTTTATCAGTGCTATTGGCCTTTTATTTTATTATTTGGTTTTGTTTTTACCTGGTTAGGTTTTAGAGTAATCTCGTCTTTGTAGAAGGAGTTCAGAAGCATTCCCTCTAATTCTAATTTAATTTAGGTCATGTTGATTACAGTTCTTTTTGGAAGGGCTGGTAGAATTTTGCTGTGAATTTATCTAAGTGTGGGCTTTTCTCAGTCAGAAGACGTTGTATTGATGTTTCAACTTCCTTATTTGCTATGAATGAATCTCTCAGTTTATAAAAATCTTTTTAGTTTAATATTGATGATTTGAATGTACTGATGATTTTAATTGATACTTGAAATGTATCTATTTCTTTTAAATTTTTGTTTTTATAGAGTTTTTAAAATATTCTCTTATAATGTCCTGGTTTAGTTTGGTGTCTGTTATAATTACAAATTTGTCTCTGATTTTGTTGATGTGTAGATGCTCTTTTTTTTTTTTTTCTTTTGTTTAGTTGGACTAAGGCTCCTTCGAGCTTGTTTATAATTTCAATGAACCAGTTTTTAGATTCATGGATTCTTTTTGTTTTCTTTGTATTCCAATAATTTCTGTTCTGTGTTTTATTGCTTTTAGTCTGTTAGTTTTTGGTTTGGACTTTTTGTTGTTGTTTTCCAGATTCTTGAGTAGTATCATTGAGTCATTTATTTGTGCCTTTTCTGATTGTTTAATGTAGACACTATAATTAATTCAATTTTCCTGTGTTTGTTGAAATTTCTTTTGTGTCTTGGTATATATTCTATTTTAGAAAAATGTTCATGTATTTCTAAATGTAATGCGTATTATTTGGGGTTTGAGTTAAATATTCATTAGATATCTGTTATGGTTACTTTATAAGATATTATTTAAATTCAATGATTCTATATTTTTTCCAGATGACCTGTTTATTTTGGAAATTGGTATAGTGATGTCACCTACAATTACTTAATTGAGTTTAATCTTGAATTCCAATAGTACAATTTTTATGAAATCAGGTGCACCAGAGTTTTGTTTTTCATTTTTCTTCAACTATCACAGATAGTTTTCCTAGGCTAAGTATTCTGGATTGGTATCTGGTGTCATTTAGGGCTCGGAGTACATGATTCCACTATCTTCTGACTTTTGAAGTTCCCACTAAAAAGTGAGCTATTATTCTCATGGGTTTTCATTTGTATGTAACATGATTTTCTCTCTCTCTTCGATCAGTATATTTAGTGCTTTTACTATGATATGCCATGGGGGAGTTTCTTTCCTGGTTCTGTCCATTTAATATTATGTATTTGTCTTTACTTAATTTGTTAGTTTTTTTCTATAAGTCTGTTGACGATCTGGTCTATTCCATTTACCTGGGTTTATCTCCTTCTTCTATGCCTATAATTCATAGATTTTGTTCTTTAGTACTGTCCAACATCTCCTGCATGTTCCATTGCTGTGCTTTTTTCTTTTCTTTTTCTTGCTAGTCTTTACATAAAAGGCCCAATTCCTATGCTTTTCAAGCCCTGATATTTGGTTTCCTTATTGACCCATTGTTCTGGCAAGACGTTCCCCTGACTTTTCTAATTGGTTTATTGACTTTTTCAATTCTATGTTATCTGTGTCTGAGTTTTATTCAAAATTTCAATTCCTTTACTTACTTCATTTCTCAAATTCTGAATTGTCTTTGCCATTTCATTCAATCATATATTTGTATTTTCTTGAGCTTCACAAAGGAGATCGTTCGAATCCTCTTTGAGTTCATTGTTTGTTCATGTGTTCTTTAAGCACCTTGAATTTTTATTATATTCATAATTTATTTCCTAAGTTCGGTGTCCTGGGGTTCATCTGAGTGTTGCTAATTTTAGAATATTTATGTAAGGATAGTGAGATTTGAAGGAGGCATATTATCTTGATTTTTCATAAAGTTGTAGTTTTTTAACATCACCTATGCAGATGGATTTCTTTTCTTGGTTCTGTGAATGATATGAATTTCTAGGCTGTCTTTGTTTGGTAGAAGTTTACTTCTGATGTATTGTTGTCATAGCTTGGTTGATTTCAGACCATGTATGAAAAGTCAGATGGTCAATCCATCAAATTCTATCTGTTGATTTTGAATTAGAGGGACAGGAATGCTACCAGGATGGACTGTTTTGCAAGATGGGCAGTCACAAATAGGATTATGAGTATGGAGATGGAGGAGAGGTGAACAGGCTCTAACTAATTCACCGGGCTAGTTCCAGGATAGTAGGGAGAGTATGGACTTAATTCTGTGGTGTTCAGCGTTCTGGCTTACTCAGCATTCTGGTCCAGAATGTTATCAAGAGGCTCTGGGCGACTTCTGAGAGTTTTCAGAGCTAGTTTTATCAATAGACAACATAATTCTCATAAGTGCAATTGATTTATTCAGAATTCCCTAGGCAAACATAAAAACACTAATTAATTAATTTGATGAAAAATTTAATGCCCCAAATTATTGAAATGCAGTATTCTCTACAGAGAATATTTCAATAATGGGAATTAAAATCATTTTTTGTCAAAAGATTAAACTGGAGGTTTTCTTCAGCTTGCTATGGTTGTTCTGGGAAGTGATTTGCAAGTTTAGGGAATAAATTTGGCCTAATCTACCTCAATAAATACCTGAGCTTTGTGGAGGTGCTAGCAAATGCTCTTTTTATTGAATACTCCAAAGCACTCTCCAATTATCTAGGCTTGATCTTCCTTAATGAATGAGCCTTCCCATGATTATTTTTCTAATTAATACTTAATAGCTGGTTAGTACATAAATGACACTGTTATAGATGATGAGATTCTGTTTAAGTATATTCTTTGCATTTGTGAGATTTATTCTAAAGAAAATATGTAACTTCTAGAGTTAGGGGAAATATCATAGATTAGAAATGGATTTATGTATCAATAGTATGTGACAGAAGTAACTTCAGATCAGACCTCAAAAAAAGTTAAATTTTCATATATAAAAGGGTTGGTACCAAATAAAGTAAAACATCCATAGGTTAATGCTATGATACAGTTACTACTTGTTTTAATCATATATTATATGTCACTACAGGAATAACTATGCCCCAGGGCTGGAAAGATTGCGTCTTGGAGTTACATAACCAAAGCATCATTCTCTCTTTATAACTTGACACCTTAACCTCTTTGGAACTCAGTTTCCTTCAAATGAAGTGATACATTTGTATCTTAAAGCTTTTTTAAAGGCATAAATACAGTAATTTGTGTCAATATTATTTTAAGTTTTTAGTAATGTTTTAGCAGTTGTCTGATCTATTGAAAATATCTATTGAATATAAGTAATTAAAATATAAATATTTACTATACAATATATATAATTGTGCTTTTTTCATTTTAATTGTAATTTTGTAATTTTCCTTATACATAATATGATGATATTTAGAGCCTTTCCCCTATCTTCATTTCCTCTTAATGGCTGATTTAATGCACTTTATTATATATATTAAAGCCTATAGAGTATAATTTGCATCTCCAAATATTCTTCGGTGTGAGTCCATTTACTGGAATCTGGTTAAAGCACCAAGAGGTCTTGCTTGAAAGAGACAGTTTCTTTCCCTCCCAGCAACTGTCTCTTTCTTGTCACAGTTCTTTTTTGTTTTGTTTTGTTTTTGGTGGGGTTGGAACTTCTTATCCATTTCCTCATATCAGTGCTGAGATTTGTTTCTGGTTTGACCTTGCCTCGAACTTGGGCATGCTGTCCTTTTTTCATGTAATCTCATATGAGTAACTGACCAGGTGTCTGGAAAATTCTATTAGTTGTCCTCTACCACCTCTGACCTTCACAATCTTTCTGCCTTTTGGGGGTAGACTTTTGTGCATGATGACAAAGAAAGACCTAGTTTCAGTCTCCTGTATGTGGATATAGAGTTCTTCAGCACCATTTCTCCAGTGTGCATTTTTTACCTCTTTGTCAAAAATCAGATAGATGTACTTGTTTGTGTTTTTGTCTAGATACTATTTCATTCTATTGTTGTATGCATCTGCTTTAGTGCCAGTATCATGTTTATTTGATTACTATAGTTCTGCAGTATAAGTTTAAAACAGGTATGGTAATTCTTCCAATGGTATTCATATTGTTCAGGACTGCTTTGGCTATGTTGAGTTTAGAGTTTTCATATGGATTTTTTTATTTCCTTTTATTTCTATAAAGAACAATGTTCCAAATTTCATTGATTTTTTTCATCAAATCTGTAGATTCCTTTGGCTAAGATAATTGTTTTCACAATATTAATTTTGCCTATCAATAATCAGGGCATGTCTTTCAACATTCTAGGGTCTTTATTTCTTCAGCATTTCAAGCTGTTCATAGTACAAGTGGTTCACATTCTTGGATAAGTTTATTCCAAGATATAATTAGTGTTTTGTGAATGGGATTTTTTTCCTTTTTTGTTTTTCAGTATGTTTGCTGCTGTTACATCAGAAGACTAGCAATTTTAAAGACTAAATAATATTTTTAATTAATTAAGAATTTCACAAGATCCACCCCAACTTCTCAACCCACCCAAATTCATGACATCTCTTTTTGTAAAACCCATCGAATCCTGTGTTTCACAAATTCTCTTGAACTTGGGTCCATCCCCTGGGGCTTACAAGACCTACCAGGTGTCACACACTCAAAAAAACTGACTCTTCCTCTCCCACAAGCTATCAACTGCCAAAATATTCTCAGGAACCTGTTGGATTTTGTGCCCATACGTCTTCTCCATGAAAGGATTTTCTCTGACTTGTGCTTGTATACATCTTGTGCAGGCTGTCAAAGTTAATGTTTTTTTTTTTTTTGTGTGTGTGTGTGTGTGTGTGTGTAAATCATTTATCCTGCCACTTTTCAGAAACTGTTCATCAGGTACCTAATCTATCTTTCAGAATCTCTTTATTCTTTTATATATAGAATCGTATCATCTACAAAAAAAATACTTGGAATTCTCTTTTTCCATCCCTGTCATTTCTGTGTGTCATATTGCTGTAGCTAAGACTTCAAGGGCTGTATTGACAAGAACTGGAAATAGTGGATAGGCTTATATTCTTTCTGCTTTTAGTGAAAATGGTTCAAGTATTCTTTTTAGAATTATGTTGGCTTTAGGCTTGTTACATATAGCTTTTGTTATCTGAACACATAACAGCTGTGCAAAGTGTGCACCTGCATACATTCAGGCAAACACTCATGAACATAGAAATATATTAATCTTCAAAAATAGTCTGTAAGAATACTCCTATTTCTATTTCATGAGAGCTCTAAAGGAACAAGTCTAATGAATTAAAGAAGAATAAATTAAAAAAATGAAGTTATCAGAAAAAAAAAAGATGGGGAAATATGGGAGGAGTTGGAAGGGAAGGAGTGGGCATGGATTTGATCAAAACACCTTTTATGCTTTTAAGCCTGTATGAAATTCTCAATATTTTTTTTTAAAGAACCCCTTTAAAAACCAGTAGGCTTATAAACTCCTGGGAACATGCTCATATGATTCTATTACAATGGTGTCAGCATACACAAGTCTCCTGCAAATGCAGGCAGAAAAAAAACCCAGCATAGAACTGGGAAAATTAACAGCAAACGTCAGTGTTCTCTGAAGGAATATTGGCAACTGATTGGTGGCAGGTGAAGAAGAGCTGATCATCCTTAAACAAGGGATTTCTAGATAAGTTGACTAAAGTTCCGTGGATGGATTTGCACTGAGGAATATCTAGAGGCACTGACTAGACACAGTGGGCCTTAACAGGGATGACAGAGCATATGGGCTCCAGTGGGGGAAGGGGGACTATGGGAGGCCAGTGGGTACAGGGGTATAAAGCTTACTAAGATTATTTGAGTGTTTGTATGAAATACACAAAAATTCAATAAAAAACAAATGTTAAAAAAATCAGTAGTCTAGGTCTAGAAAGATTCCTCATGAGTTAAAAGTACTTTGGGCTCTTCCAGAGGACCCAAGTTAGGTTCCCAGTGTCTACGTAGGGCAGTTAACAACCACCTGTACCACCAACTCCTTGGACTCCAGTGCCCTCTTTTGGCCTACTGAGGTATTCCCCCCCAAAACACAGATAAACATATATACATAGAAAATAAGTCTATGAAACATTTTAAAATCAGGGGTGGGTTCAGTGGTTAAGAGCACTAACTACTCTTACAGAACCCAGGCTCTAATCCCAGCATCCACATGGCAGCTAACTCTAGTTCCAGGATATTCAATGCCCTCTTCTGACTTCCATGTGCATTGTATGACATGGGTGCACTTACAAACCTGTAGACATAACACTCATGCACATAAAATAAATAAACAACAATATTTAAAATTAAAAGTCTACTGAATAATAATTTTTAAAAATATATAATTATACTGTTTTATCTTTAGAAGAAAATCTGGGTTTAACTAGAACTCTCATTGAGAAACCATAGCCCAAATCAAATAATAGAGCATAAAATGGGATTTATTAATATGGGAATGACTGTGATGGTGTTGTCCTCAAACACATTGAGCTAATCTATGTTCAAATAATGGGAAATGTCCTCAGCTTGTGCACAAATTTACTCCATTCACCATCATCATTTTATAGAGAGAAATAATCTCTTTATGTACTAAATCTAGCCAAATGTATTTAATTCAGATTTCTTCAACTTCTAAATAATGATAATAATTAATATGTCTACTCCATATATTTAAATTGAAGAGAGAATGTTATGCATCCATTTATATAACAAGATGAAACAAAATTCCATTAAATAGAAGTGTATTTACTCATAACCTGGGTGTCCATAATTTTTAATTTATATTTCCATGTAATTGAGGATAAATACTGTTTATACAATTTATTATTGTAAAAAGTGGATTCCACTTGGTAATAAAAAAAAATTTGTATTTCCAAATCAGATTCTGTTTAACATTATCTGGCTGCTACATGTCCAATGACAGGGTCACAGATATCTCTGTGGGAACTTTGGGAACTTGTTTTGCACAGATGATAATACACCCAGTGGAAATGTATATTAGTATAAAACAGATGTTGGGAGAAGACAAACTCCTTCTTATGTAGTTTCCTCCTTATTCTATAGAGAAAGATGTACATTCTTGACCATAGACTTTCAATCATTGGGTTTAAATGTTCACATAGCTAAAGCTTATTTCCTGTATTTCCACCATTAAAGCAAAATGATTCAGCTGATACTATTGTTGCAATACCACAATCAATTCTAATGTTGAAAACCATGTTGAATTCTTAAAAGTGTTCATCACTTGGAAATATTTATTATAGTAGAAATTTATGGTTAGAGGGTGGTTTAGGTGATTACTATGATTCTATCCAGATGAATGGGGTCTTCTACCTAATCATTTCTTTACTTTCCCTCTCTAATATCCATTGCTTTAGATGAATGGATCTGTATATGGTCCATACTTTATTTATTTATTTATTTATTTATTTATTTATTTATTTATTTATTTATTTATTATCTATTTGGAGATAAGGTCTCCCTTTGGTCCCAGCTAACCTGGAAATCTCTGTGTAGACTATACTGGCATGGTTCTTTCAGAGATTCATCTGTCTCTGTTTTCCAAGTGCTGGAATTAAAGGTGTATGGAACTTCACCAGGCAAGATGACATTTTGAATTCTTTGAAGATATCTTTATTTTAATGTAATATAAGTCACTAATTTTGTCACTTGTTCTCATACAACCCTGTATTTGTTTGCTCTTATGTGTTACTGTATAACAGAGGTTGTCACATTGTATCCACAGCCAGGAACCAGAGACAGATGAATCCAGACACTTAGTTCACTATATTTTTCCCATTTATTCAGTTTGCTACCCTCCCCATGAGATGGTAATGCCCACATTCAGGGTTGTTCTTCCTTCCTCAGTGAAACCTCTTTAGTTTTCTTCATAATTCCAACTTTAATCAAGCTGACAATGTATATTAGCTGTATTAATCACTTTTCTATTGCTGTGATAAAAACACTGACCCAAGCAATTTATAGAAGGAAGAATTTATTTGAGCTTATGGTTCCAGGGGAATTACAGTCCATCTTGGTGCGGGGGGCATGGTGGCAAAGGTGGCTGGAGAAGAGGAGCGTAAGCTAAGCTCTACATCTTCCAGCAGGTAGAGGAAACAAGAGACTGACTCCAATCTGGCAAGGTTTAGGAACTCTGTGAGCCCACCCCCAGTGACATGCTTCCTCCAGGATAGCCACACCTCTAAAGCCTCCCAAAACAGCACCACCATCTGGGAACAAAATGTCCAAACACTTGGAGCCTATGGGGGACATTTTCATTCAAACCAGCACATTAGTAGCCATGACATGTTTGCATCTTTTTAACGTGAAAACTTACCACACATTTTTAAAAGATAGTTTTCAGCCGTTGTTTTTCAAAGTCCCATGACCACACATAATTAAAAAACATATTAACATTTGTGAATGTGAATACTAATATGTCTCCAACAGATTAACAGTTTTAAAATTTTTTAAAATCCAAACATAAATGAACAGTGTAAACACCCTCATCCCAAAACTAGGAATAAAAGAATAACAAGGAAAGACTAAATCAAAGCAAGACCAAAATCAGCAGGAAAATTTCCAAATTCTACAGTTCTATATTGATATCACAATGGTGCGTATTATTCTAGATTCTAGTGCCTCCTTTCCTGTTGACTGTACACATAGCCTGCTTCCTGAGCTGGCTCTTGTCTATACATGCAGATATTTTCAGTGGACATACACTAGCCCTAAAATCTGCAATACCTCAGAGTCTCCACTTAGGTGTTACCTACCTAGTCTCTCACAATGGCCTTTGGCCAATTTAAAGGGAATTCAAACTTACCACTCATTTCATAGACTCAGTGACTTTCTGGAACATTGGCGACAGCCTCTCTATTACCCACCCTCAATCTTTCTTTTTATAAGTCTTTAAATTCAAGAGAATGCTGCTATGGAGTTCTGCTGCTAAGAAGTAGTCTACCTACCTCCTACTACAGATAGCTGCCTCTGTGCACCTTTCATGGTGAATCTAGGAAAGGCATTATTTTAAAATTTTATTTATTTATTTATTTATTATTTTTATTATTCCAAAGACAGTGGATTTTTTAACCAGAATTAACTTCAAGCAGCTTACATCATATATATATATATATATAATGAATTTTAAGGGGGGATTTTACAGCATGGGGTCAACTTTGGTAGAATAATGAATAATGAAGGTTTCCAATAGCTCTGTTTTTTTTTTTTTTTTCTTTTTCTAAACCGAACAAGATTATTGCACTTGCTAACGTAGTGTTAGAAAGACATTATTAAGTGGTTGTTAGAGTATGGGACCCCTTCAGAGGCAATCTCAGATCAAACACTCGTCTTTCAAATGAACGTGAGTTTTTACATCATAATGGGTAGGGTATTATACTGAAAGTCACTCCTTATTACTCTAGTGCCAAGTCTGAGGTTTTCCTGTAATTATACTTATCTCATTAACTTTTAAGCTACTTTCTTTATACATGTCACAGCTGAAACTTTAATCTTATTTATGTTCCTTTCCTCACCAAACTGCATATTTTCAGATAAGCCTGTTCCTGCTCACTGCAAATCTAAGGAGAATAACCAATAATCACCCCACAGACTGAGTTCCACAGTCTCTTAAAATTTCCACTGTCAAACTTTAGAACACACGCAAAATACAGAAAGTTTTTTTTTTTTAATGCAGCAACTACATGACAGAATGCATAAAATTGGGGAGGCTTTGAGAAGTTACAGATTGGGGAGAGGGTCTAAATACGATTAAAATTTATTGTTGACAGAATACCTGAAATCTGGGAGATAGGGAAGTGGGAGGGGGTCTAAATTTGATTAATATATATTATATAAAATTTACAGAAATTCAATAAAACTCAGAAAAAAAGAAGGAAAATTCACAGTAGATTGTTTCCTCCACTTTGAACTTTCTGTAGCTGGTCACTATTGTCTATATTTCTGTTGCTATTCTGATTTTCCAAGCTCCCACTATATTGGCCAATTAACTTTGCTTTCAGGATATTTAAGTTTGATTGAACTCTGAACTCCAAAGTCTCCCACACTCCTCCCTCAAACTGGTTCCAAAAGCCTCTAAGTAAAATGGTGCTAGGACCAACTTTCTGAAGTATTTGCTTGTCTTGCTCATGTGCAAAAGTACCTGATAAAGCAACTTAAGAATGGAAGGACTCACTTTTACTTTTTTTCACAATGTGAGGATAGAGTCCACCATGCACAGAAAACATGGTGTTGAGAAAGACTCCAGATATAGTGGACTAGACCAGGAGGGTATGATCACTTTGGGTGTGTAGTCAGGTTTTTCTCTCTGTGTGTGTGTGTGTGTGTGTGTGTGTGTCTGTGTCTCTGTCTCCCTGTCTCCCTGTCTCAGTCTCTCTTTCTGTCTCTCTCTGTCTCTCTCTCATTTGTGTTCCACCAAGACTAGACTTTTCTGCATATACTCATCATGATATTTTCTAAAGTACTTTTCCATACACAGCTCAAGGCTTTGTACTCCATATTCCATGTCTTCCACAGCACTAATATGAGAATAATTTGCCATCAGTTGTGGGATTGAAATTACACTTAACTACTAAAATGTCTTCCTATGACCTATTAATTAAAAATGTGTTCCTAACCTCTACATAAGCTGTGAAGTAATTTGTGGTTGAAATTCAAATATTATTCCTGTCATACTGGGCTATCTTATCCTTCAACGTCATTCTATGTGTTCTTTGGTATAATCGTGACAAAATATCAATTGAGGCTTTCTCTCAGGACTCCTTTAGATATGTTTGCCCATTCCTAGATATTCCTGTGTTCAACAATATTCTGAATTTTTCTATAGAAACACCATTTTATAAATAAATCACCTTATAAAAATTTATTTTAATGCTCATTTCCAAAACTCTTTTGCAAGCGGGAAAAATGTAATGATTTTAATCTTACTTTTTCATCAGACTTCCATGGTATGTAATGTTACATCTGTACTGAGTGTATGTATTGGTTAAATAGGATAATTCTTCCCTAAAGTTTTTCAGGTTGATGTATATTTGTCTATCAATCACATGCTGTTCCTCTGAAAAAACTACCTCCATCCAAAATTTTGAATACTGTATTCAATAGTGGGTACAACTTAAACATACATACTTTTAAGGAAAAGCTTAGTTTTGTGGGGTTTTGAACCTTAGAAAATTGGAATTAAAAACAAAATTATAATTGGGTTGGTTTTAAAAGGAATAAAATGATTTTATTTTTTTGGTTGTTTGTTTGCTTTGAGACAAGGTCACCCTGTATCCACAACTAGTCTGGATCTTTCTATGTAGAAGAGGTTGACTTGGAACTCACAGAAATCCGTCTACGTGTACTGCCAGAATGCTGAATTTAAAGGCATGTGCCGTCATGCCTGACAAAAACTTAAAACATGGTTTAAAGGTGTTTAGTTTTGATCATTTCAAATTCTATATCATTCTAAATATTATTTCATGGATGTTAGTGAGATTTTTGGACTCTCAATGTGACTCTGGAGGCATTTACTCATAAGTGTTAATAAGAACTTTGCCTTCAGTCAAGGAAATCTGAAGAATCTCACAGGTAACAGGAACATATTATGTTTCTCTAAACCAGGGAAATGAAGAAATCAATTTGCATTTTGAATTCTACAGAGAATGAGCACTGCTAGTTCAACTGGTATAAATTCCTAAAGGAGCAGTAGGCTGAAGTATTCTTACAATATCATATACTGACATTTTTATTGTCACAAAGTCTTTTTGTGTGTAAAATTTTTCCAAATAAAAATATGCTCTATGCTATTGCTTTCTTACTGTGAGCAATATACTTAGAAAACTGATTCATATTGTTATCTGTGAATCTTTATTGCATACCACAAGCTGCTTGTCATGTGTGTGTCCTAAGGGCAATTGCAGCATTTATGGCCACTTACACTGTATTCAGAATATATGAATGTCTAAGGCAAATTAAGAGAGTCTTTTATTTCATATATTTTGGTACAGTCATGAGAAATTTATTTTAAAGATGACAAGAGTGCATTCATAGATGTAATTTAAACAAAATATCTCAACAGAGTATTATTTTAATAGGTTATTATGTTTACTGCTAACTAGCATGAAGTGGTGCAAAGAATAGTGGGAAAGAAAAAAAATGTCAATGAAAATGTAGCATTTTAGCAAACCTAGGCACAGTGAAAGTCTGCAAAAGTAGAAAGTATAGAATAGGTTGCAATTGGTCATTTTTTTCTGTGTTCAGACTTTGGTTAAAGAGAAATAATGTTATCTCCATAACATATTAAACTGGCAAAGCACCTGTATACCTCACAATATATTCAAACAGTGCTATGCCAATGAGTTATGCATGTTTATTACCCACAAATTACAGTTGGGAAAAGGGATCTCAAGGCATTCAATTATTTGCCTAAGGCTACAAACTAAGTAAAAATCGCAGTAAAGCACAACCCTGGGGATCTTGTGTTCAGTGTACTTTTGCTCTGCTCCCCTTTCTAAAACTCAACCATAATTATCAATCTATGTTTTCATCATAAAGCATATCTTTGCCCCTCTTATTATTCTCTCTCCAAATTTTCATTTTCAAGTTACACAATTTCCCTGAATGAAATCATTTTTTGTCATATTATGTTGAAATACTGTTTTCTTATGCTTTCCTTTCCTGCTTTATGATTAAAAAAGGGCCTCAACCTCCCTAAGAGTTAAAAAAACCTGCAAAAATTTCTCCCTTTAACATTTTCCTTTATTTCATAATCCATTACCCCTTGACTTGCTTACTTCTGTGTCATAACTACATGTAACC
>NW_008343959.1:544882-584191 GCF_000622305.1 Nannospalax galili | reverse complement strand
ATCCATGTATGTGCATTTTATATTTATATGTAAAATTATTTCAGTATAAACATTTGAAACCATGATAATTTTTTAAAATTTTACTGACAAAAGTTTAAAAACATTTTGTTCATAACTCTATTACTCTTGTAACAAAAATAATGTTCCTACTGAAATTGCAGTTGTTACTCAATTATAATTTTGATAAGATACTTTATTGAGTTTTTTATACAATTTAGTTTTATTCAACTATTATGAATAAATGAAATTATGAAATTTGCAGGAAAATTGATGGGACAAGAGAGTGTTGAACTAAGTGAAGCAACACAAATGCAGAAAAGCAAGCAACGTATGTTCTCTCTCATTTGTGGTTTATAGCACCAATCCCTTATATCAGTCTATATATACATATATACTGTATATGCACATATACACACACACATATATATATATTCATCTGATGTAACACTAGGAACCAGAAAAAAATGGAAGGAAACACGGAGGTAAAGGTAAAGGAGGAATTTGAAAGAGGTTCATAGTAGGGAACAGATGTCACCAGGAGGAGGTGGGGAACGTGGAAATGTTCTGCTGGGAGAAAGGAGGGAGGGACATGCAAGGGATCACAGGTGTGTATGTGGGAGGGGGGCTGTCAGGAAAGGGACAATGGTAGATGTGGGTTTTCTATCCATTTACCTGCAAATTTCATAATTTCACAGTTTGAAACTGGAGTGGAACTCCATGTGTAAATGAACTACATTTTCATTATCCACTCATCAGTTGAGGGACAATAGGCTTCCATTTCTTAGCTATTGGGAAGAGAAGAGTTATAGTCAACAGTCAACAAGTGGGACCTCATTAAGTTATGAAGCTTATACAGCAAAAGAAACAACTAAGGAAGTGAAGAGGAAGCCCACTGAGTGGGAATAAAGTCTACACATGTGACAGAGAATTAATATACAGAATATACAAAGAACTCAAAAACAAAGAAACAAGAAAATAAACCTCCCAATAAAAATATGGATTATAGACCAAACAGAGAATTTTCAAACAAAGAAATAAAAATGACTAAGAAACATTTTTTAAAGTTCTCAACATCCTTAGTTATTAGGGAAATGATCATAAAAACCATTTAAGATTCCATGTTACCTCAGTCAGCCTGTCTAAGATCAAGGGAACAAAAGACACCAAATGGTGGAGAGGATGTGGAGAAAAGGGAATGCTCACTCACTGCTGGTGAGAATGCAAACTCGTGCAATCACTGTGGAAAGCAGTGTGGAGAACGCTCAAAAAACTAAAATTGAATATACCATATGATCCAGTTATACTAAACTTGGCATATACCCAAAGGACTTATCTTACTTTAGTGATATCAGTATATCTATGTTTCTCTTCTTTGTAGTGATTTCCCTTTGAAGCAAGACTAGAAAGCAGAAATCTTTCTATACAACACACGCAAGCTGGCTTATTTGATTTGTTAACACAATAGTCTGTCTCTTTAATCCACACCTTATTATATAATGCTTTTCTATTTTCATACAGCCTATTTTTTAATTACTAGAATTAATTTTTCCCAAGGTAGTTTAGATTAGTGTAGTCCAGCTACTAACATATCAACTTCATTCTTTATGTAAATGAATTTGGAAATTTTCCCGTAGATGCAGGATCAGAACGAATTAGTAATCTAACACATCCATGGTTTTATTTAAAGTGCAGTAATTTAAATGACTTTACTTAAATAAATTAATAAGTTATTATGATTAAACAAAATGGAAATGGTATGATTTTATACGAACTCTCTTCACTTATCTCAAATTCTTAGCTGTATTATAAAGAAGTTGCTTAAACTTTCTTAATGTTTATAAAATAGCAGATGTAGTTCCTTATAAATGTATTCTTTTATGGGAGTGGAGAGATAGCTCAATGATTAAAAGCACTGACTGCTCTTGTAGAGAACCAGGGTTTCATTCCCAGCACCCACATGATGGCTAACAATCGTTCATAATACCTGTCCTAAGGAACCTATTTGACACCTTCTTCTGACCTCCGTGGACACTGAACAACACAGATGCACTTACACAAATGTAAGTAATACACTCATTCACATAAAACCAAAAAATATTAAAATATTTAAAAATATTTTATTTCTTAAAGATCTATTTTTATTATATTAAATTATAAGTATAACCCGGTGTCTGTGCAGTGGTACATGCAGCTGGTTGCATGTTGTCCATATAGGACAGATTCATCAGATTTCCTGGATCTTGAGTTACTGGTGATTGTGAGCTACCTGTGTATTTAAAACTGAACTGGGGTCCTTTGCAGTAGTAGTAAGTGCTCTTAAGTGCTGCACTATCTCTCTAGTTTTGCTCTTTTCTTTCTATGGGGATCAATGAAATGGCTCATGTCAGCTTTTCAAGTAAAATATACAGGCATTTGGAGAAGTATAAACTGTTTATCTAGGTACTCAGATATGTCAAAGCACCTAGAAAGAATAAAAGTCATTTAAGTTTTAAGCATAATTTTTGCCATTATTAATATCAAGGCCACACCACTCTACTAAGATGAAAAATATATTCCGTGAAATGTCCTTTCCAAATGTAGCCCAATTCTTAATTTTGGAAAAGCAGTGAGAAGATATCATTACATTTGACAATAAAAAATTAAAAGATTAAAAGTTTCTTTAATGTAAAAATGTACAATAAGCTGGGCATGGTGGCACATGCCTGAAGTCCCAGCACTTGGGAGGCAGAGGCAAGCGGATCCCTGTGAGTTCAAAGCCAGCTTGGCCTACATAGTGAGTGCCAGGACAGCTGGGGCTACAGGGAGACTCTGCTTCAAAAAGACAACAACAACAACAAAAAAGTACAATAAATGTAATAAATGAAAAAGTTTGAATTTGTATGTTTTATATGTTTTCGTTTGTCTTGTTTACTTCTTGTCAGGGTCTCCCTAGTCCCAGCCAACCTGAAAGTCACTACATCGACCTTGCTGGCCTTGATCTCACGGAAATCAGCCTGCCCCTGCTTTCTGAGGGCTGTGATAAAAGGCATATGCCACCATGTGCAGCACAGTATCATATTTTTAATATGCAGACAAGTCTGACCTGTGAAGTCCAGTTAAGAATATAAAAATAGAATGTGTGTGTGTGTGTGTGTGTGTGTGTGTGTGTGTGTGTATGCATGTGTTTGCATGTGAATATGTATATATGATTCTGGGGATGGTATCCAGGGTTTTGCATATTGGGCAAGAACTCGCCCTCTAAACTTTATTCACAGCCCTCCAAACAAGATATTCAAAAAAATAAATAAATCATCTGAAAAATAAAAGTCAGTCACAAAATCTTTGAACAAATATGGTTTCAAATATAAAAGGATTTATTTTTCCATAGAATAGCAGTAAATTATTTTTTGGAACAATTACTTATTTGTAATTGAATCACCAACTGTAGTGTAGAAGATGGATAGAGCTTATTAGGGAATGATATGGGTTTCCTATATGGAACCTCACCCACCCATGGCTCAGGGACCATTGCGGAAGAGGAGGGGGAAAGATCCTAAGAGCCAGGGCTAGTTCATGAACAAATGAGGTAGAGGTATCCAGGCCCATGGAGGCTTGATCATGTGTGCCTGCTGTAGCAGTGGCATCCAACACAGGACCCATGTCAGCTCAAACAAGGGCCCAAAGGGGAGGTGAGAAACAGGTGGCAGGTCAGCACTAGATCAAGAACAGTTTGAGACTGCTGCTGGGTGAGGGTGAGTGTGACTTACATAGGACCACTGGATGGGCTGACTAGACTCCAGTGGACACATTTGCACTGAAGGACATTTGGGTACAACCGCTTGAATGAATAGGACTTAGCACGAATGGCAAAGTGCAATAGGGTTTGGTGGGGGGCAGGAGAAGGGGGTCTGGATGTGAGTGGGAAATACCGTATGAAATTTTAGAAGCTAAATAAAAAAAAGAAAAAGAGAAATAGAAAACGCAAAAGTAAATCTATAAATACAGACATATTTAGCAGGAAGAAATTTGCTCTACTTAGTAGGCCTCAAGAAAACTCAGTACTTCGGGGCTGGAGAGATGTCTCAGTGATTAAGAACACTGAGTGCTCTTTCAGAGGACTCAGATTCGATTCCCAGCACCCACATGGTGGATATGAACCATCTTTAACTCCAGTACCAAGGGAATCCAAAGCCCTCTTCTCACCTCCGCTGCATAGCATGACACAGGTGCACTCACATACATGTAGGCAATACACTTATACACATCAAATAAAAAATAATAGATAAAATTGCGGGCTGGAGAAATGGCTCACTGTTCATGCAGAAGATCAGAGTTCGAATCCCAGCATCCATATGGCAGCTAACAACTTTCCGTAACTCCAGTTCCAAGAGATCCAACAGCCTCTTCTGTCTTCCGGGCATTGCACAACACGGGTGCACTTACTTAAATGCAGGCATAACACTCATACACATAAAATAAAAATAATAAATAAAATATTTTTAAACAATAGATAAATATTAAAAAGAGAAAACTCAGTACTTCTACATTTTCCTCTTCAAACAGTATCTCAAATTTTTACCTAAAGCAATTATGAAGCTTAACTCTTCCTAAAATTAGTGTATTGCTTGGGAGACAATAGGTGTGGTTTCAGTTGATTATGATACTGCTTCAATGACTTTCAAGCCTGCTTCTTTCTGATTAGCCAACATTTTAACTAACCCATGGCTTTGACCATTTTTGAACAGATCTATTTGCAATTCTGCTACTCTTTTGTAAGTGTTCCTTGTATATTTTCAATATTAATCCTCTATCAGCTACATAGTTTAAAAATATTTATCCTATGGTATAGACTATCATTTCATTTGCAATGTCCCTTCCTTTACAGAAGCTCTTTGGATTACTAGTGATTTCTATATTATTTTCATCTTATTAAAATGCTTTTGCTATTAAACCCTGCAATGTCACTGCTAAAACCAATGCCAAGAAGATTTTCCCCTATGTATTATTCTAGGAGGTTTGTAACTGAAAAATATTTATCCTATGGTATAGACTATCATTTCATTTGCAATGTCCCTTCCTTTACAGAAGCTCTTTGGATTACTAGTGATTTCTATATTATTTTCATCTTATTAAAATGCTTTTGCTATTAAACCCTGCAATGTCACTGCTAAAACCAATGCCAAGAAGATTTTCCCCTATGTATTATTCTAGGAGGTTTGTAACTGCAGTCCTTGAAGTTAATATTATGTACAGAGTTTGTAGATAGATACTTGGATATTATGTGTGTATATATATACATATTTAAATTTTCTTATTCTTTATTTATTCATTTATTCTTTATTTATGTGCATTAGTATTTTGTTTGCGTGTATGTAAGTGCACCCATGTGTGCAAACCCATGGAGGCGAGAAGTTTTGGAACTGGAGTTATAGAGGGTTGTAACTGCCCTGTGCGTACTGGAAACTGAACCTATGTCCTCTAGAAGGACGGCCAGTGCTCTTAACCTTTGAGTCATCTCTGCAGTTCCTGTGTGAAGAGCTTTATATTGATACCATTTAACCACATAGAAAGGAGAGAATTATATCACTTATGAAAAATATATATTTTCCTAGAGAATATTATACTACATAAATTATAACAAGCACAGAAAGTCAAATAGTGTGCTACCACACTTATATGTATTATATACAAATTTTTAAATGTTAGGAACAAAGAGGAGACATGGCTTCATGGTGATGGGGCTAAACACGGATTGGTTGCTATAAATTTTTAGCTATGAAATAAATAATTATGTATACATTTAATTAAAAACTGGAGGAAAGAGCTCCAAAATTTCAAAAACCAATCAGAAACAGTAAGCAAATTTCCTTAACTGACAGCTATATATTACATGCATGTAGTGAAATATAACATTATCTAATATATATTTAAATTATTATCTTTTAATCACAAGATTTAAAAGTATTTGAAATGGAAGTGCTAAATACTCTGGTTTTATGATCATGCTCTACATATCAGCAAATTGTGCATTTTTAGTGTAAACAATTTTCAGTTGTCAGTTTTACCTAGGTAAATCTGGAAATGTTAAAATTAAAAAAAAAAAGTCCTAAATTTAAACTCTAGCAGATACATTTGACTCTATTCCTTTGCAGCCTCAACACTTCCAGCCTAGTCCATCCACCCCAGCTTGTGCCCTACTGGCCTTGGACCCACGCTCACTCCAGTTCCTCTGCATCTGATCCCTGGACTAGATTCCTAACCCAGAGTAGCTAAACCCCTTAGCACAGATTGCTAGATCTTGCCTCAGGAGATCCCCACCCTCATCTCCTACTGACTTCAGATCTGTCTGATATTGAACCACTGATGATTCTGGTAAGTCAAATTTGCCCCCTGCTTCTCTACTCTATTCCCCTGAAGTCCCAACACTTTCAAATAACAATTTGAAATAACAATTCAAAATATATTCAACATATATAAATAAAATATATCATTATATTTAATTTTAAGCTAGAGTTTTAACTTGGGGCATATATTTATTTTTCAAAATATGATTCTTTGCTATTAAATTACTACTTTAAGAAATTATATCAAATTAAAATATTTATTGATATAACATATGCAAATAAATAGGTAGGTAGATGATAGATTAATTGAAATGTAGATAGATGCTTCTACAAGTTCACAAGAAACTCAAAGTTTAACGTTATGCAAGGAATCTTTCTGACAGAGAGCAAAATTTATCTCTGAAGAGCCACTACTCTGTACTCCAAACAAACGTTAATTCATTTCTGATAGCTATGGGGATGGATTTTAAAAACAGAAATGTCAGCCTGCTTCCCATTTGCCCTGTTCTATGCTGGATTTTTTTTTTTTCACTGAGTGGGCATGGGTCTTGTGCATGTTGTCACCATTTGTTGCAAGGTCATTAGTAAGTTCCCAGAGGCCTGAAAGCCTCTGTTTCCTTATATTCATGCAACAACCCTGGCTCTTACAATCTTTCTACCCCTTCTTCTGCAATGGTCCTGAGTTGTAGGTGGGTGAGGTTTAATATAGGAGTCTCATCCAGGAACACACACTCTGCAGTCCCTTATTTTCTAAAATTCAGCTAGTTGTGGCCTGTGTGAATTACCCTCTGTTGCATGAAGGAGCTTCACTGTTGAGAGTTGAGGAAAGTATTAGTATTCTCTCTACCCCTTGTTCTGCTATGTTCTGTGAACCTTAGTTGTAGAGGTTCTACTGTAGATGTGTCACATAGAACTGGGTATCACTGAGACCTATATTTTCTGTGTGTGATCAGTTGTGAATCTCTGTAATAGCCTCCATCTATTGCAAAAAGAATATTCTTCGAAGAGTTGTATATGCTATCCTGGAGTATAAATATAAGGGTACATATTTAGCATAGAATAAGAAATCTCATTTGTCCAGAGATGTGATAGAGATAGAGATTTCTCTGGGATTTATGACCTCTCGAGCCATATGTATTTGGCTATATTTATAGTGCCACCCATGACTTCCCTCCCATTGAGGGCTTTAAGTCCAATTAGATAGCTGTTGATTATCCACTAGATAAAAAAAGTCCTGGGTGTGGTGGCACATGCCTTTAGTCCCAGCACTCAGGAGGCAGAGGCAAGTGGATCACTGTGAGTTCAAGGCCAGCCTGGTGTACACAGTGAGTTCAGGTCAGCTGGGACTACAGGGAGACCCTGTCTCAAAAAGACAAAAAAAAAGTGCCATTAGTGCATCAATAGAGATATTTTGCTATGTCAGTCACTGTGGTTATTAGTCTTTAGCACTGGACTGGACCATTGAGTGACTTCCTCCCTTATCAGCTTGCACAGTATCCTCTCCTCAATGATACTATTGGCAAATAATTACTTTGGGGTGAGGGAGACTAGATTTTCTTTAAGGTAGTGAGTCTAGCTATGCTAACTAGATTCCAGTGGATAAACTTGCTCTGAGGGTCATCTGGGTATAAATGCTTAACCTAATAGAAAGTAACATATATGGAAGAATAATTGAAATCTGGATGGAGGGTACTTGTGTAGGGAGGGGGAGTCTAAATTTGATTATATATTACATGAAATGTACAAAAATTCAGTAAAATGTTGGGAGGAGAGAAATGTCAGCCTATCTAAAGTCACTTCCTAAGGAAGGTCTACATTCCCTCACCCAATAGTAGAATAGATTGCTAATAGTTCATTGGCTAGGGTTGGGGCATGCTGCCCATTTCCCTTGTTCTCTGATGAGTTGTGTGATTGAGACAGCATGGGTTTTCTGCATAAGTGTTCTGCCTGCTTTTATACAGGTGCACCATGTGTATGCAACGTCTGCAGAGGCTAGAAACTTGTGTCAGATTCCCCTGGAACTGGAATTATGGACAGTTGGTCGTGGCCATGTCTGGGCTAGGAACTGAACCCGAGTTCTACAAAAGAGCAACCAGTGCTCATCACCACTGAACCAAGTCTCCATCCCAAGTACGCCTTCTGTTTCATCATATTTTCTCCTCCTCCTTCTGGGGAGACCTGCAAGCCCTCTGAGATCCCAGGGCTGAAAAACCAACAGAATACCTTCTATTTTGGGTTTTGTGTAGTTTATCACATCCTGGAAAGGGTGTCTTAGAAAGGCATGAGGTCTCATAAGCTTACTTTTGAAACACCCACCAACAGCTCACCCTGTCCCAAGGTCTCCATCAGCTTTTCACACACCACCTCGCCCCTGCTATCTATGTAGTCCAAGTGCCTAGTCTTGCCCCACTCCCCATGCTCAATACAGTGATGGCTCCTCCCCTTCATGAACTGATTGGGTGGGAGAGGTGATGGGCTTTCCAGCTTGACTCCTTCTCCAGAGCATGGGAAGGAGGCGGGACTAGTGGTCAGATGGAGGAACTTCACTTTACACCTTCTTTCTAGTGATTGAACTACATCACACACTCTGAGATATAGCTGTCCACCCCTAAAATAAGTTCAATCATTTTTCCCTCTACTGTTTTATCCTTTAAGTATTCTATGAACTATTTATTGGGCTTTAAAGTCTCAGAAACTGACTTACACAGCATTTGGCTTTTTATTAATTTTTTCCCTGGAAAATCCAGCTTGACACAAATCTTACCACATTAACGTCCAAATGACCCAGACAGACACTTTTTCCTGCTTTGCCTTGGTAATTCACTTAGATATAATGAAGTATCCTTAATAGCTAGTTTGTATGAGTCAGTTCATCAAGGACCAATGTCCCTTTTATTGTCTCATGTTTTCTAGCCTTTGTCTCAAGGAGCCGTAACTGGTGTGTTTTTGTTGTCTCTGTTTCTTCAGTACTCACATGGATTCTTTCCACATCCATGCTCCATAGCCATATGAACTAGGCTGCAAAATCCTTCTTAGCTTATTTAAAACTCTTTCCTGATTTAAATAAACTACAGAGTATTCCTTTATAATCACAGTGTCCTGTGTTGGGTCATTATGGAGACCCTTTTTACATGCTGAATTGTGTATTTTTCCTTCTTATTTGTTGAAAGTCAGACATGGATGAATATTTTATCATTTCTTCCTATCTGTTTTTAACTGCCTGCTTATCTCCTGAGGATATAAATTCTTAGGTCACAGGAAGGGCTCTTTGGCAGATCTAACTTATACACTCCAGGGTATTCTGCCAAATGAAAGAAAGATTAAGCCAAAAATTCCATATTTTTTTCAATCTTCTTTCCAAATTAGAAGCTAAGGCACATATACTTCCTATTGTAATTGCTATCTTACATGAAGAAATTCTTTCATATAGATGTGTCAAACTCATTCCTCATAGCAAAAACAAGACAACAGCATCCTTATGATCCCATATGTGCAACTTTATGTGATAGCAATATGCTTTCTGGTCCATTAGACATTTTAGGGGCATTGCATACTCAAATTCATGCCAAGGCAAATATCACGAAGATGATGACACCGAAATTCTTCCCAAAGAAGACCTAATCCTTATTGCAGGCCTTATCACCAGTCCAAAGAAGGATTCAACTTGCATGATGGCTAGGAGGTATATCATCTGCCATGGATGGTGCTATAACTGTCAGCTTCACAAAATCTATGATTGCCTGGGAGATGTACCTTTACACATGCCTATGAAGTAGTATCTTGTGTTAACTGTCATGGAATGACCTGCCTACTGTTAATGGCAGCATTTCATGCTGGGATTCTAAACTATGCAAGTGAATAGAGGGAGCTGAGAAGCAGCATGCATTCATCACTCTGCTTCTTATTGATGAATGTGATGTCATGAATGCTTCAAACTCTTACCTCCTAGATCTCTATACCATGATTTACAGTAAAGGCCAGGCCCATGAAGTTTCAGAGGCAAACAAGGATTCTATTAGAAACTAGGGAAGCAACAGTTCATAATATTTTGGTCCAGTTTCTTCCTTCCTTCCACCCATGTCCAGAGAATGTGTGTGCAGTTGAACTTGGAGATGATGAAAATATTATTTGCATAGCAAGAGCATCTTCATTAAAGGAAATCATTCAGTCTGCTGATGAGAAAACAGTTGCAACAATTAGACCAGCATCACTGAACAGAAAACTCCTGTGCAGAACCATGATAATATGAAAGGCACCCTGAAAGCAAAAACCACAAACCAAGGCTCCATCAGGTAGGAACTAAATTCATTTAAAGAAAGAAAGGCTAGACAGAAGGGGTTCCAAGCTTTTTTAAAGCAATTTCCTGTAGTTAAGAATATTCACTGCTCTTTTTAGAGGACCTGAGTTTCATTCTCAGCACCTATATCAGGTGACTCACAATATCCTATGATTCTCTTCCAGAGTATCTAATGCCTCTGACCTCCTCAGGTATCCAAAATCATGTGCACAAACCCAGATACATACATATACACAAAATTAAAAATAAAATAAAATCTTAAAAATTCATAGACTATGTATATATTTTTTTCTCAAGAGTTTAAATGATGACACCACTGTATTATGTCTTAAATGTCATTTCTAATTGTTCACTATTGTATCTCAATCTCTTTGTCAACATCTCTAGTATTCTCTGAGTTGTAGCATACTATGTCTCTACTGTATTCTACAAAACCTTTGAAGTCTATTTCTGTCATCAGTAGTCTAAGAGCAACTTTACCTATTCTTAATTTTTATCAAAAATTGTTGTTCAAATATGCTGAGAAGTGTAGACATATATTCACACAAGATAAAACATTAAAAAATATTAATGGAGAGCCATGGTTGTGTGTGCCTTTAAGCCCAGCACAGGGAAGGCAGAAGCAGAAAAATATATGAGACTGAGGCCAGCCTGGTTTACATAGTGAGTTCCAGGCCAGCTGGGGTAAAGGGAGACCCTGTATACTAGTCATTTTTCTTTTGCTATGATAGAAACACCATGACCAAGGGGAGTTATAGAAGGGAAAGTTTATTTAGCTTGCGGTTGCAAAGGGATATGTGTCTGTCACGGCGGGGAGGTTTCTTGGCAGACGTGACTAGAATAGGACCAGAAGTGAAGCTCTCCCATCTTTAATCAGGTACAGAAACCAAAGTGTGACTGGAGATCTGGCAAGGCTTAAAAACTCTAAAAGTCCAACCACAGGCATGTGCTTCCTCCAGCATGGCCACACCTTCTAAGACCTCCCTAAATAGTACCACCAACCAGTAACAAAGTGTTCAAATACTTGAAGTCTATGACAGACTTTCTCATTAAAACCACCATAGGCTCATAATAGTATAAAATTTGAAATGTACTTAGTCCAACCTTAAAAGCCCCCTTAGTCTTTACCAGTCTGAATACTATTCTAAAGTCCATAGTCCAAAGTCTCTTCTGGGACTCAGAGAAAACTCTTAATCAAAAGCCTCTGTAAAATCAAAGTAAAAATTACAGTCACATACAGTGGGCAGGAATACACATTCCCAATCCAAGAAGGAGGAATAGAGTCATAATGAGGAAATACTGGAACAAAACAAAACTAAAAAGAAGCAGGGAAAACAGCAAGCTCAGTAGCTCCATGTGTGACTCCTGGGACTTTACTTCCAAATGTCTAGGATGGTTCAGTCTCTCCAGCTTTGCTGTGTGCAGCACATATCTCTTTCTTGGGCTTGTACCACTCCCTGTATGCACTTCTTCTTTGTAGATGTCTCACAGGTTTGGCATCAGGAATGTCTTCTTGGTGTCTCCACTGCCAACCAGATTTCACCTTCACAACTTCACACAATGGTGTACCAGGGTCTTAGCGATGCAGGGATTACCCTGATACACACTGCCTAACCTCCTCTGCTCTCTGAAATCAAGGAAGAAGAACTGATGACCCTTTTACTCTCGTGGTTTTCATGACCCTGCCAAGTTTGACTCTATGTTTGGGATGGACCCCAGCCTGCTTCATCCACTTTCAAAGCTTTTATCTTCAGTGGTTTTCAAGTAGAAAGCCCCTGGATCATTTTCCTTTCACAATTTAGAGGCTTCTCTGAGTGTGGACTTGCTCTGGAGACATTCTCTCCATTGTTTAAGTGCAAAACTCTACCCCTCATATTAATCACTTTCATCATATCAAAGGGATCTCTTTTCAGCACATGCCTTGGTGCCAACATTAATCTCCCTTGTGCTCTTTTACTTTCTGCCCTGTTTTCTCTTTTCACTGTAGATCTGCATAATATTCACCATTAATAGCCATGCCACCATTTCTACATTAGACTGTCTTGAAATATCCTCCACTAAAGAAGTTAGTCCATTGCTTTTCAACTTAGCCTCAGGCAAGCTTTTTGGCTGTGGACAGACTATATAGTCAGACTCTTCATCAAAATATCCCAATTGCTGCTTAAGTGCTTACTTCCCTTTGTAGCTACATTGTTCTCAGCACTATTTGTTTTCCATACACCTACTAGAATGACCAATAAATCTCTGCTTACAGCAATCAAACATTTTCTAGCCCAAATTTCCAAAGTATTCCACATTCCTTCCAAAACCACCATGGTCATGTTCTTCAGAGCCAGCAACACATTCTCTGATACCAATTTCTGTATTAATCACTTTTCCCTATCTTTGATGGAAACACAATGACCAAATTTATGTAGATTACAGTTCCAAAAGGGCAAGAATCCATCATGGCAGAAAGGCATGGCAGCAGAGGTGGATGGAGTAGGAGCAGAAGCCAAGTCCTCTCTTCTTCAAGCAGGTACAAGAAGCAGAGTGTGACTGGAGATCTGGCAAGATTTATGAACTTTGTAAGTCCACCCCTAGTGATATCCTTCCTCCCTCCAGCATGGCCACACCTTCTAAGACCTCCCCAAAGAGCACCACTAAATGGGGACAAAACATTCAAATACTTGGAGCCTGTGGGGGAAATTTTCATTCAAACCACCACACTTGGTCTCAAAAAAAAGAGAGAGAGAGAGAGAGAGAGAGAAGAAAAGCAAAGAAATAGTTAAAATCAATAAAAAAATAAAATGAATAAATACATCAACTAAAGAGCTTATTCGACGAAATGTGAGAATCAGACGCTACCTTCATCAAGGGCACTGGTCTATTTCTTTCTCAGCACCCTCTGGACTGATATTCACCACTGCTTCTTGACCCTTTGCATCCAGACCAGCCCAACTTGTCCCTGGGAGCCCTAGGGGCCTCTTGTCATGAGCCACGACTCTGTCCAGCAGAGCCGAGGAAAGACGACACAGACACCAAGGTGAGGTTCAAGCTTCTTTTTCTCACTCTTCCTTTATTCTCTCTTTATTCTTCTCCCTTGTTCTCTCTCTTCATTATCTCACCCACTACTCACACCTTTGTTGTTCTCCTCTTTCTTCATTATTTCTTATTACACACTTCAGCTGTTAATATAGCATTCCCAACAGCCCTCCCCCTGGCCAGGACCAATCAGGGCACACACACGCGTAGCGGGCAGGCAGAGTGGCAGCTCATTGGGCCACGTAGTAAGATCATCAGGCAGGCAGCACCTGTTCGGGCTCACCATGCTTCAGGGAGTTGGAGTAAACAAGCGAGGATCACGAGCCTTGGCAATCAGCCAAGAGTTGAAGTAAACAGCACCAGGCTTGGCAGCCAGCCAGGGCGCCATCTTTGGCTGGCTCGGCTGTGCTCGCTTCCCACACCTCTTCTCTTCCTCACTTCCCTGTGAATCTCTTGGCAGCCCAGACCCCAGTTTCCTGGGTCCAGCATCTTTCCTGGGTAGATTCAGTGACTTCCACTGTGCCTTAACTCCCTCAGCCTCATTCACACTCCCACCTCTGCCACCTCATCTCTCCTCCTAGTGTGAGCATTGACCCATTTCTTGGCTTGGCACTCCAGACTTCTGGAGTGAACTCTTGGCCCAGTCACCCCACTGCTACCTGATCCTTTGCAACCAGACCAACCCAATTCCTCCCTCTAGTCCCCAGGAGCACTTTTGGGGCCTCTTCCTGCCCCCACCTCCCCTTGCATTCCTGCGTGGCCCAGTCCCCCAACTTTACGGAGCCAGCATCATCTTTCCTAGGCCCTGGTCTCAGGCCAGCACAACCCACAAATTCCTGAGGCAAGCATCTTTCCTGGAGGGACCCAGACCTTAAGAGAAAGCCTGAGAGCATCTGATTCTCATCCAACTTGGGCCTCTATGGGAACACCTGAGCGGGAAGACAAAATCAATTTGGACCCCCAATATAAAATCAAAAGAGAGAACCTGAAGCCTAGACCAACCAGCTTTGCATGACCAACAATTAAACCACAAAGGCACGTTTTCAAAAAGAAGAAGACCTAAACTCAACAAATGAAGGCTTGATTCTCACACAGGAACCAGAAATTATAAAAGAAACCCACATGTCAAAGTCAAATCAAAAAAATAATAACATGAAAAACCCAAAAAATATATCTCCTCTAAGTACCAACATTCCTGTAGAGGAGTACAATGAGAACACCCTACAGATAACACAGGACATGGAATTAAAAAGAAAAATTATAAATATGATAATATAACTCAATGAATTTAAAGAACACACAAAGAAATCAAAGAAGTGAAAGAAGATAGGGATAAACTTCTAAATGAACCCAGAAAAGAGAAATATTGAAGAATAATCAGGCTGAATTGAAGAAGGAAGTGAAACACTAAATAAGCCAGTTAGAAATGAGAGGAGAAGGCCTTACAAATAACATGAATGAAATAGAAAACAGAACATCAAGACTGGTAAAAAAGTGAACAAATTAGACCACTCAAGCGAAGAATATGAAAAATTTAAGAAAACACACATTCATGAATTGTGTGACACCATAAAAAGACCAAATTATGCATCACAGGCACATAGGAATGAGAAGAATCTCAAGACAATGGTATGGACCAGATATTCAACAGGATTGTAGAAGAAAAATTCCCAAAATAAAATAAAGACATGCCCATACAAATACAAGAAGCATATAGAACACTACATAGACAGGATAAAAAAGAAAAACACTCCACGGCACATCATAGCATCATAGTGAAAACACTAAATGTACAGAACAAACCGATAATACTGAAAGCTTCAAAAGAAAAACAAGTCAAATGTAAAGGAAAATCCATCAGGATTACAGCTGCCTTTTCAGTGCAAACTAAGAAAGCCAGAAGAGCCTGTACCAAAGTATTCCCAGTTCTAAATGTGTACAGATGCTAACCCAGGTTACTGTACTCAGCTAAAATGTCTATTATAGTCAAAGGGGGAAAGAAAAATCTTCCATGGCATAAATAGGCTGAAATAATTCATATTCACAAAATGAGCCTTTCAGAGCATTCCTGAAGCAAAACAAAGAGCTGAAGAAAGGAATGGCTATACCAAAGGGGTTACAGAAAGAAACTTAATGAAGCTATAACTATGGAAATGCACAACTACACCAAGAATGTGAACAGAAAGAAAAACCACAAGAATCAGTACACATCTTTCATTAATAACTCTAAATTTCAATGTACTGAACTCCTCAGTCAAAAGACACAGACTAGTTGAACAGCTTAAGAAACAAAACCCTCCTTTTTGTGGTCTGCAAGAAACTCATCTCACTTTCAACAGGAACTATCTTAACGTGAAAGGATGGAAAAAAATATACCAAGCGTACAACAAAAAAATCAAGCATTGCAATTCTAACATCTGATAAAATATACTTCAAACTAAAACTAATCAGAAGAGATAAAGAGGGCCACTTCATTCTGATCAAAGGAACGTTTGACCAAGAAGATATTATAATCATGAACATATATTCCCCAAACTCTGTGCAGCCAACTTCATAAAAACAGTAGCACAGGACATTCAGACCCAGATTAATCCCAAATCAATAATAGTTGGGGACTTTAATACCCCATTGTCTCCTTTAGATAGATCAACAGGACAGAGAATTAACAGAGAGACATCTGAAATAAACAATAGCATACATCAAATGGGCCTAACAGACATCTACCAAATAGTCCACTGAAGCACCAAAGAATACACTTTCTATTAAGTACCCCAAGGAACTTTCTCCAAAATCGCACATATACTGGGGCACCAAAACAAGCCTCAACAAATACAAAAAGATTGAAATAATTCCATGCATTTTATCAGAGCACAATGCAATAAAGCTTAAATCAACACCAGAAGAAACCATAGTAACTACATGAACACATGGAGATTAAATAATACACTCCTGAATGATGAATGGATGAAAGAAGAACTTAAGAAAGAAATAAAAGCATTTTTGGAACTAAATTAAAAGGTCAATATAACAACAAAATTTCTGGGACATGTTGAAAACAGTCTTTAGAGGGAATTTTATAGCTCTAAGTGCCTTTATTTAAGAATCAGAAAGAACATAAATAAATGACTTAAGAGTGAAACACAAGACACTTGAAAAGCAACAACAAATGAAACACAAACCCATCAGACAAGAGAAATAACAAAAATCAAAGCAGAAATTAATGAAATAGAAACAAAGAAAACAATACAAAGAATCAACAAATCCAAGAGCTGGTTCTTTAAAAAGACAAACAAGAGTGAAAGACTGCTAACCCAGTTATCCAAAAGAAAGAAAGAGCACCTCCAAATCAACAAAATCAGAGATGAAAGGGGAAACACAACAGACACCAAAAAGATCCAGAACATTATAAGGGAATGCTTTAAAAAACCTATGCACTACCAAATTTGTAAACCTAAAATAAATAACAGGTACTTAAATGAATGAGACCCACCAAAACTAAATCAAGAAGAGATCAACAGCTTAAGCAGAAACATAAAACAAAGAATTTGAAACAGTAATACAAAAGCTCTCAGCTAAAATACTCCCAGGACCAGATGAATTTACAGCAGCATTCTACCAGATATTTAAAGTGGATCTATATGCAATACTACTTAATTTATTCAAAAAGATAGAAATGGAGGGAGAATTTCTAATTCCTTCTTTGAAGCCAACATCATTCTAATACCAAAGCTGGGTAAAGGTACAACCAAATAAGAATACTACAGGCCCATAACCTTAATAAATTAGGTGCAAAAATTCTGACTACGTAATTGGAAACTTCCTACAGACACACATCAAAAAGATCGTCCATCATGTTCAAGAGGCTTTGTTCCAGAGATGCAGGGATAGTTCAAAATATATGTCAATAAATGTCATAAATCATATAAATGGACTCAAAGACAAGACCCACATGTTCATCTCAATAAATGAGAGAAGGCCTTTGACAAAATTCAACATACATATATATTCAAAGTCCTAGAGGGATTTGGATGGAAGGAACATATCTCAACATAATTAAATCCATATACAACAAACCCACAACCAACATCATTCTAAATGAAGAAAAATTGGAAACATTCCCATTAAAATTAGGATCCCGACAAGGCTGTCCACTATTTCCACTCCTTTTTAACACAGTTCTTGAAACTCTCACACAAGCAATAAGACAAGAAAAGGAAATTAAAGGATTATGAATTGGAAAAGAGATCAAATTATCCCTTTTTGAAAATGATATGATATTATATCTAAAAGACACCAAAAATTCCACCATAAAACTAGAAATGATTAACACTTTAAATAAAGTGGCAGGTTATAAAATTAATCTATAAAAGTCTGTAGCCTTTCTCTATACTAATAACAAGCAATCAGAGAAAGAGTACATGGAAACACTCCTTTTCACAATAGCTGCAAAATAAATAAGTAAATAAATAAACAGGTAAGTGAATAAATAGGTAAGTAAATAAATAAGTAAAAAATAAATAAGTAAACGAATACATGAATGAATAAATAAATAAATAAATATTTCTGGAACAAATCTGACCAAAGACACTGAAGACCTCCACAATGAAAATTTAAAATCTTTAAAGTGATTGAGGAAGACATCAGATGATGGAAGGACCTCCCATGCTCATGTATTGGAAGAGCTAATATTGTGAAAATAATCATCCTACCAAAAGCCATTTGTAGATTCAATGCAATGGTATTCAAAATCCCAATGACATTTTTTACAGAATTGGAAAAAAATCCTAAGATTCATATGTAAACACAAAAGACCTAAGAGATCCAAAACAACACTGAGCACTATAGTAGAATAATTCTGGGAGGATTTCTATAACAGATTTGGAACTGTATTACAGAACTATAGTCATAAAATCAAAATGTTACTGTCATAAAAATAGACCCACAGATCAATGGAAAAAAATTGAAGACCCAAATATGAGCACATGCAATTTCAGCCACCTGATATTTGACAAAGGGGCCAAGAACATCCACTAGAGGAAAAGCAGCTTGATCAGCAAATGGTGCTGGAAAAACTGGATCTCTACCTGTAGAAGAGTGAAACAAAATCCCTATGTTTCACCTTGCACAAAAATCAACTCCAAATGGATCAAAGACCTCAATGTGAAACTGGAAACTCTGAAACTGTTGTAAGAAAACATGGACAATAATCTAGAAAATGTAGGTGCAGGAAAGGATGTTCTAAACCAGACATCAATTGCTCAGGAAACAAGGTCAAGAATTAACAAAGGGGACCTCATTAAACTAAAATGATTCTGTATATCAAAAGAAGCAACCAGGGGCTGGAGAGATGGCTCAGTGGTTAAGAACACTGGTTGTTCTTACAGAAGACCTGAGTTCAAACCCCAACACCCACATGGCAGCTAACAGTCCATTACTCCAGTTCCAGGGGATCCAATAGCCTCTTCTGTCCAACATGGGCATTTCACGACATTAGTGCACTTACGTCCATTCAGGCAATACACTCATGCACTTAAGTAAAATAATAAATAAAATATTTTAAAAAATAGAAGCAACTAAGGAAGTGAAGCAAAAACTGACTGAATGGGAGAAAATCTTCACTAGCAGCATATCTGACAGCGGTTTAACATCCAGAATATATAATTAACTAAAAAAACATGGATCAAGGAAGGAAGTAACACAGTTAAAAGATGGACTAAGGACCTGAACAAACAGTTCTCAAAAGAAAAATTAAAGATGGCTAAGAAGCATCTTAAAAGATGTTCAACAACATTAGTCATTAAGGAAATGCAAATTAAAACCACTTAAGATTTCATCTTACCCAGTCAGACTGGCTAAGATCAAGAGAACAAATGATACCAAATGATGGAGAGCATGTGAGGAAAGGGGAATGCTTATCCATTGTTGATGGATTGCAAATTTGTTCAACCCCTATGGAAAGCAATGTGGAGAACTCTTAAAAAACTAAAAGTTAACCTAACATTTGACCCAGTTATACCACTTTTTGGCATATACCCAAGAACTCATCGTATTGCAGAGGCACTTGTATATCCATGTTTGTTGCTCCTCTTTTCACAGTGGCT
Organism: Nannospalax galili; assembly: GCF_000622305.1. NCBI lineage: Eukaryota > Metazoa > Chordata > Mammalia > Rodentia > Spalacidae > Nannospalax > Nannospalax galili. The sequence continues at coordinate 564,446 of NW_008343959.1, read as the reverse complement.
AAGTGATGGAAGCAATCTAAGTTTCACTCAACTAATAAGTGGATAATGACAATATGGTTCATTTACATGATGGAGTTTTACTTAGCAGTAAAGAAAGATGACATCATAAAATTTGCTGGCAAATGGGTGGAATTAGAAACCTTTATACTACATGAAGTAAAAAAGACTCAGAAAAACAAATGACATATGTTTTCCCTCATATGTGTATCCTAGCACCAAATTCCTATACCTGAATATGTATCCAGACATAACTACAGGAACCAGGATAATGAAAAGAAACCAGAGAGGTGAAGGAAAAGAAAGAATTTGAAAGAGAAGAACAGTAGGAAATTGGTGACAATAAGGGAGATGTGGATAAAAGTGGGGTTATTTCAAGGGAATGGGGAAGAAGGGTTATACAAGGAGTCTTGGGGATAAAGTGAATGAAGGAGCTCAAGAGAGATGGGACCAGAGGAGAAGGGTATTCTTAAAGAAGAAATGTGAGAAATGGGAGCACCTTAAATGGGGAAACCATGGTGGAAAGGTTAGACAATGTGAGAGATACATAATTCCTAGCTAGTTTAAAATAAAAATAAAAACAGAGAGAACCATATTTGTCCAACCACCTACTGACAAATTATGCATACAACTAACACAAGGAACATAATATGTCTATTCAAGGTTTATTTGAGAACCTTTGGTCTTTGGCCAAGCTTTTTCTACATAGCACATGGTTATTAAAAGTACCAGACTGGTGGAACTAAAATTCTTAGATGTTTAACAACCATACTTTGAGGTCTATACTAATCTGGTTAGAGGGACTTAGAAGACAATTTTTGCTCCTTGCCCTCCAAGTCGACTAAGTTCCAGGGGACTATGGAGCATCTCTCAAAATGTCCTGTAACTGTGGTGAATCATCTGTCCTCTTGATGAAGGAGGCCATGGAGACCCCACCAGATGGACTTGAACCAGTGTCCAGTCTACAAAGAGGAGGGTCAATACAGAGGAAACATTTCCTCCATGCTTCCAAGTGAAGCCATCTGCGTTTGAGCAGTGCCTTTCACTTATCTTCACATACATGGAACTGGTAAAAGAAAGGAGCCAGGGTCTCCTCCCAAGCCCATGTGACCCCTGAGCAAGAGATCCTCAAAAGACCTTAAGAGTATAAATAAATTCATTTATCTGGGCCAACTGTATGTTCTTAAACAACCAAAAGTAAAGTATAACCAAAGATTAAAGGGATCAATACAATTCTTTAAGAGTCCATGTGTATAGACAAAGGTTACATAACGTGAAACAATGCCAGAAAGGACATACCTTCCTTTGAAATGTTGGCTAGAGTGGCCCAAGAGACACCCAGATGGTAACCCAGCATAGAACTGGGAAAATGAACAGCAGACTCCAATCTTGTCTAATGGAATATTGACAACTGCTTGCTGCTAGATGAAGAAGAGCTGATCTTTGTAAAACAGGATAGACTCAGTGGATGGACAAGCACTGGGGAATGACTGGGGGCACTGACAGCACAGTCGACAGTAACAGGGATGACAGAATACAGGGACTCCAGTGGGAGTGGTAGGCGACGGGAGTGTCACTTGGGATGTGGGTATATAGATGAATAAGATTGTTTGGGATGTTCTGTATGAAATACACAGAAAAAAATCAATAAATTTAAAAAAATGAGTTACATTTGAGGAAGAAACATAAATATTTCCTTTATGTTAATTAGTGGATAAAGAAACCATTACAATGTAAATCTGATGACTTTATATCCAAGCTCAGGTGCCAAGGATCTCAGAAAGTAACTGCCTGTGACTAGTAATAATCAGATATATAGAGATTAGTGACACATGTGCAAACATCTAAGTGTTAGTTGCTTTATCATTGAGTTTGTCTATAGTAAACAGTTTATTTTAAAATGATATGGAAATCATTTTAAAGGTTAAAACCTCATTCAGTTTTGTCTTATAGGGTTTATATTCAATACAATATTGTATATCAACTGTAAAAGTAAAAATTTACAGCCAGTTTTGAAAGAGATGCATCTTAGCTCTGTAAATTTTTATTGAATATGTCAATGCTGTTGTAATGAAATGCTTCTCTAAGTATCTGGTTATTAAATAATTAAACAATATATTTTATTCATTATTTTCCTTTTTGTGTATGCCTGTATTTGTATTATTTCAATGTTTGTTACTTCACCCATGTCATGAATGTCTATGGAGTTGAGAAAAGAGTGTCAGATCCCTTGGAACTGGAGTTACTGAAGGTTGTTAGCTCTGATGTGGCTGCTGGCAATCGAACCCGGGTCCTCTGCAAGAGTAGTCGGTGCTCTTAACCATTGAGATATCTCTCCACCCTGAAATTGTTTTTAATATAAATAATTAATGATATTTCCGATGCAAAAGTGAATCAAGGAGGCATTATTACTTTTGTGGACACTCTTGTAGCTGTAAACAGACATTACCAATTCAGTATTTGCATTTGAAATTCTAACAGGTTCTGTAAAAACTGTTCTCTAATCTGCAGTAATCCTTTGAGTTTCTTCACGTAAATTCCTGGATGCACATGCACAAATTTTACTTCTATTTATATTGCTTCTCACATCTCCTTCACATAATATTCATTGTAGATGCTAATTGCTCTGTTACTATATATTGAACACATAGCATTTTCTCCTTGTGGTCTTATGTTCAATTTTTGGGTTGATTCACCTACACAATCACTGCTCTATAAGAAAATTAAGACAAGATTAGATAGGGTTGTGTCAACTTCAATGGTTTATTTCTTTGATTTTGTACACTATATATTCAAACATCATTTAATGAGGATAAATACGGTATATTCAATCATCTATATAGTTGTTCTATCTTTTACCAATATTTTGACTTTTTATAGCAGCCTGATCAACCTTCGATGCAGCTAAAGGAAAAAAAAAGTTTGACAAATAAGTTGGTAACCAAACTTTAGAACTGAACTATGCTGAAACTTGAATGGATATAACAATATCCTAACAAGAGTGGAAGATTGATATCAATGCATCACATTATACAGGTTTATTTTGACAAAGTGAACATACTGTTTTAGTATTTCCTGGCATATTTGAACTGATTACACTTCTCTTTAGCTTGAAAAATATGACAGAGACACTAGATTAAAATTGCCTTTTCTATTCCAAAACAGCAACAGATAATTATTTTGTTGTGCTATTTTTTATCCAGATTATATCATATGCCCATTACCCAAAATATATGTTTTCTCATTGAAATATTAATTATTAGAGTTGATTTTTATGTGTATTTATTTTTAATGTTAGCATTTTTATATTCATGATTATTCTGTTTCCTTCTTGTGTTGAACACTGTTGCAGTTGACTCCACTATCTGAATTGTTTATATGGGACACAGTAGGGTATTACCTTTGTTTGATCAGGTAAAATTTTATTCTAATAAAGCAAATAAATGTTCTCAGGTACTCATCAAGGTGAAAATTGAGCTGTCCTTCTAAACCAGATTTTGAGAATATAGAAACACCACGAAAATAAGGACACAATAGTGTCTATATGTAAAGAGAAAATGAACGAATCGGAACTATGCTGAACTTCAATATTAAGAGTTATGATAGAGTACTGGACATGTTAAGGTACATCTTGTCTGCTTTTGATTTTTAATAAAATGTCTTTCTTCTTTATCTAAAAGTTCCAAAATAAATTTGAGAAATACTTAGGACTCAAATATCAATATTATATTGTGAGACTCAAAAAAGTAATAACCCACTTTATTTGCATTTTCTACAGAGATGAGAATTATTAGACATGTGGTAAGCTGGCTGTAAAATAAAATAAAACTAGTAAATATTCTAAAAGTATAAAAAATATTATTTTGAATCAACTTTTAAGACCACAAAAGCTCTTTTTAATTGCTTATATAACAAATGATCTTTTATCGGTCAAAAATAAAGAGCCTCTGATTAACTAATAAAATAAATTCTAAGTCGGGAAGTCCTAGGACAGCAAATTGGTTTGTTAAACAACCTGGAACTTTATTTCCATCTATTGTCCCACAATGCCAAGTTTGGAAAAAATTTTTTCCCTTCAGTATTATTCCAAGATCTTAGATAAGTCTTGGAAATGTTCACATTACTTCATTAGAAGTAACAATAAGCACAAAGGTGCAAGTAACTTGCTTCCTAAGATTCTGTATCTTGAACTCTCTTTTCGTTATGTCCATCTGTCATCTGCAAAATTCAGATGCTTGAATTTTACTAATCAGATATACATATATATTTATATTAAATTAAATTGTCCATAAGTAAATTTTATATTTAATACATTTATTTCCTTATGACATACTAAATAATTATATATTTAAAAAATTCTTCAAACATGTGCCACGGACAATTCTACACCTTAAATTATCAGTCTAAAATTAAATAACCTAAAGATAAAACTTGTATTTAAATATAATTTATCTTAATGAATACATGTTAATTTTCCAAATTTTAACTTCAAGTGTGATTTGTTTTAAATTAAAAAATATCATTTTATTCCTTAAATGTGATGAGGAAAATCATGTACTAATTATTTGTAAGTAATTCTTTACCATATGCTACATGCCTACTACTGTACTGGTTGGTATTCAGTGGATGACAACAAATTAGCCAATGAATCCATGTTCTGCAGTTGATTATAATAGGTTAAATATGAAAAATACATTGTATCATGGGGCATAATGTTATGAAAGCATATTAGTAAGAGAATGTCTATGTTCAATAGACCAGATTTGGAGAGGAGCTCTATCATCAGGGTTGAATGGTGTTCTGGCTATGTAAAGGGGATCAAAGTATGAGTCCAGGGGACAGAATCAGTGTAAAATATTGAAAGGCACTGGCATATGCATGATAATAAAAGCAATTAAACACAATGTTACCTTAACAGTTTTGCTACTAGATTAAAAATAGAATTTGAGTACAACATTTAAAAACATGCCAAAAGGGAATGTAGTCAAAGAAAATGGAAGAAATCCCCAAAAGTGCTTGCTGTTATATTGGGCAAAGGGTACATGCATGTTCATGACTTTCAAGTGCTATTTACATTGTTCAAGGTGAACCCTGGCAAGAGTGACTAGATTTATTCTTATGGAAGGTCATGATATGGTAAAGCTCAGGCACAGGGAAATGTACACACATACACATAAAAAATAAAAAATAATAAATAAAATATTAAAAAATAAGTCTTGTATGGCGGCCCATTTCAGCACTCCAGAGGCAGAGATTGGCACATAGATCTCTGTGAGACTGAAGCCTGCCCGATCTACATAATAAATTCCAGGCCAGCTGGTATTCAAGGGAGAATCTGTTGCAAAACTACAACAAAACAAACAAGCAAGCAAACTAATAACAACATCAACAACAAAGAGCTGAATGAAATGGACTTGGAAGACAATGGGTGAGAAATTACTCAGCTATTCAAAAATTTCATCCAACAATTCTAAGAAAATGTAAGACTTATGTAATACACAGAACCAAGAAATAATATAAAGATTTGAATATATCAATGAAAATATCTGCCAAGCTGATGAAAATACTTATAAAAGGAACAAAAGTAAACAAGCAAGAAAAGACAAGCACTGTGTCAGTTGCCCGATGCTACCTAGTGGAAAGAGGGTTTATTGTACAAGTGGAAGGTTATTGGAATACAGATGAGTGACAGTTGTTGATGGGCTATGACATAAATCTAGGTGAAAATGAGAAAAGGGTCATTAACAGCATGCTAGATGATATGCACAAAACAGTAAATCTGTGTCCTTCACTGAGGTGTGAACAGTTGGACGCTGTCCAGTTTTAATATGAGTATGAGTTTGGTCTATCTTTGACATAATGAATTGAATAACATTAGAATTTACCTGAATGTGTGAGAACAGATCTAAGTGGTAAATATGATTTATATGTGTAAGTCGTTATTAGATGTGTAAGTACTTATTATAAATGGTCATTAGAGAGCAAAACTCAACTTGAAAAATGATATGAAGTGTGAAAGGGCTGCAAGAAGCATTCATGGATCTCTATGAAAATTTCCTTCAAACAGTGTTAACCATTAATGCATTATACTGTTTTAATTCAATCACTTCAATTAATAACAGGTTTATTTTACTTGTTATATTAACATATGCATTACATGAACATCATTACTGATTTTTAAAAATGATGATATATATTAAAATATTTCCATAAACTTATTTTAGTGAATATGTCTACAACTTTTCATCTGTATTTTGTCTGAAAGAGGTTCTGTTAGCTAAAATCAGCTGTTTCCTAATCAACAAGTGAATCTGGAGAGTGTTTCCTTTTGCATATTCAGATCTTCATATTTGTGACATTTTCTTATCTAACATATCTTTTATTTTCCATGATATAAAGAAATTAATTTAATTTCAGTCATTTTTCCCTCTTAAAATTGTCATCTTAGGAGTGTATTATATTTTTGCAAATCTTATGTTAATAAAAGGGTTGAATTTTTTATTTTAGATTGAGAAGATAGAATTTTCCAAAGTAAAGTTCAATGCTGCCTTAATTCAGGGAAGTCAAATATTATCTAATGCAGCGGATGAAAAATTTTTGGTAATAACATACTCTTTATGTTTTTTCTTGATATTTCACTGAATTTAAAAATGTAAAATAATGTTTAGTGAATAGAACCTGCCAGATTTTCTTACTCATCCTTTGGTCATAGTTTACAGTATTGCATTGATCTTTAGCTATAAATTCTTTTTTAAAAAAATTTTTTGAATTTTTGTGTATTTCATACAGAACATCTCAATCAATCTCAATCATCTTTATACCCCCATCCCCACCAGCACTCTACCATAGGCCACCCCACTGGAGCCCATATATTCTGTCATCCTTGTTAAGGCCCACCATGTCAAGTTATTGTCCCCATATGTTTACCAGTGAAATTCATCCACTGAGGTCTAGTCAGCCAACCTTGAGTCCCTTGTCTTAGGAAGATCAGCTCTTCATCTAAGAGCAATCATTTACAAATATTTCTTCAGATAAGATTGGGGTCTGCTGTTAATTTTTACAGTTCTATTCTGGATTTTTGTCTCCCTGAGGTTGCATTGCCTTAGAATCGTATAAGCAGGTTCCCAGGAGCTTGTAGGACTCTGTTTTCATATTGTCCTTCATCTCCTCCATGACTCTTACAATATTTCTGCCCCATATTCTGTGATGGCCTTGAACGTTGGGTGGGCGAAATTTAATAAAGGTGTCCTGTCCAAAGACCAGGATTCAGCAGACTCTTGATCTCTATGCTTTGGACATTTGTGACCTTTTGTGTTCCTGGCCCTCTGCTGCATGAGAGAGCTTCATTAATGAGAACTGAGAGATTCATTAGTGTTGTCTTCTTTATCTGTGTTCTATGCTTCATGATGCTTAAATGTAGAAGTTGTATTGTAGATGTATCACTTAGAGTAGGGCAATTCACAGACAGTGTCCTTGTGTAACCAGTTGTGGTACTTGGTAACAGGCTCCAACTGGGAAAAATGAGCTTTTTAATGAGTGGTGACTGAGATATTTGTCTGTAAATATAAGGAATACATACTTTGCTCTTAGCAAGAAATCACGTTAGTGTAGGAATATGACCATCATGGGGTTTTCTCCAAGATATATGGCACTCCAGCCATGTATTTTTGGTTATGTTTACAGTACCACACTTGAGTTTCTTTATATTGAGTGGATTTTTAGTCCAATTAGGTAGCTGTTGATTGACCCCATGATAAAAGTGCCACTACAGTAACTGTGTTGTGTGCTGTGCTGGCCATTGATGTGATTCTTTGGTCTTGAAGCTGGTATTGGACCACAGATTGATGTTTCCCCTCAGCACCATCATAGCTCTTTCCAAAACAATGAGAGCTTGTCTTCTGGGGAAGTGGTTTCAGGTCAGTTGCTCTCTATCACTCCAAATCCTGTGTTTGAAGTATATTCTGTCTTCAGCAGTAGGGCCTTAATTTCAATTTCTGGCAGGCCATTAAGGGCTGTAGCAATAGCCTGAGTGATAATGGGGAGTCCCTTGGACTACCCTGGCCAACAACTCAAAGGAAAGTTTCTCCTGTCTGGCTCTGTTTCTTCTATTGTAGTCCTTAGCTATACATATGGACTCAGGTAGAGATAATGCCTGTGTAATTTTTCATTAGATTGTTGAACTAATATGATTCCCTCTGATTTTTTTTTAATCTTTTTGAGACAGGATCTCCCTGTAGTCCTAGCTCTCCTGGAACTCACTATGTAGGCCAGGCTGGCTTTGAACTCACAGAGATCCACCTGCCTCTGCCTCCCAAGTGCTGGAATTAAAGGTGTGTGCCACCACACGCTCTGGCTCTCTCTGGTTTTTTAAAGCTAGCTAGTAATTATTTATCTCTCCTCTCATTATATAACCCTTCTGCCACGGTTTGCTTATTTAAAGTGTCTCCATTTTCCCCATTTTTCCCTGATAATCCCAGTCTCCTATGGTCCTAACTCTTTTGAGTTCCTTCTTTACCTTTATCCCCAAGGCTCCTTAAATATCTCTCCTTCACCATCCCATTTAAATAACCCCATTTTTATCCATTTATCTCTTAGAACTGTCTCCTACTGGTTTTTTTTTTCTCTCAGGTTCATTTGGTTCCTTTTCATTATTCTGGTTCTTGTACTTATATCTGGATAAATATTCACTTGAAAGAATTTAGTCTTAGGATCCACATATGTGGGAGAACATATGTCATTTGTTTTTCTGAGTCCGAGTTACTTCACTTAATATAACAGTTTCTAGTTCCATCCATTTACCTGCAGATTTCATAATTTCCTCTTTCTTTACCATGAGTAGAACTCCATCATGTAAATGTACCACATTTTCATTATCCACTAGTTATTTGATGAACATTTAGGTTACTTCCATCTCTTAGCTATTGTGAAAGAGCAGCAATAAACATAGATGTACAAGTGTCTCAGCAATAGGAGAAGTCCTTTCGGTATATGCCAAGGCATGGTATAACTGGGCCAAATCGTAGGTACATTTTTAGTTTTTTAAAGCATTCTCCACACTGGTTTCCATAGGCACTGTACAAGTTTTAAATCCCACCAGCAGTGGATATGTATACCTTTCCCCACATCCTTTCCAACATTTGGTATCATTTGTTCTTCTCACCTTAGCCAGTCAGACTGGGGTAAGATCAAGTCTTAAAGTTGTTTTAATTTGCATTTCCCTAATTACTATGTTGAATACCTTTTAAGCTGTTTGCTAGCCATCTTGATTTCTTTTTTTGAGAACTCTTTGTTCATATCCTTATCCATCTTTTAATAGGGTTACTTGCATTCTTGATTCTTTGTTTTTATGATTTCTTCATATATTCTGGATTGTAAACCCCTGCCAGATGTGTCACTGGTGAAGATTTTCTCCCACTCTGTGGGTTTTATCTTTACTTGCTTGGTTGCTTCTATTGATGTACAGAAGATTTTTAGTTTAATGAAGTCCCATTTCTTGATTCTTGATCTTAGTTCCTGGGCAATTGAAGTCCAGTTTAGAAAATCATTTCATAGACATATATCTTGTAGGTTATTGCCAGTGTTTTCTTCTAACAGCTTCAGGTTTTATGTTTCATACTGTGGTCTTTGATCCACTTGGAGTTGATGTTTGTGCAAGTAAAAGATAAAGGTCTAGTTTCATTTTTCTACAGGTGGAGATCTAGTTTTGCTAGCTCCATTTGCTGAAGATATTGTCATTCCTCCAGTGAATGTTCTTAGTTCCTTTGTCAAATCAAATGCCTGAAATTGTGTGCACTCATATTTGGGTATTCAGTTTTGATCCACTGACCTACAGGCTTATTTTTGTACCAGTACCTTGTTTTTATGACTGTAGCTCTGTATACTGTAGCTGTATACTTTGAAATCTGGGATAGTATTCCTCCCAGCATTTCTCCTTGAACTCAGGGTTGCTTTGGAAATCTGGGGTCTTTTGTGCTTCCATATGAATTTTAGGACTTTTTAAAACAGTTCTGTGAAGAATGTCATGGGAATTTTGATTGGCATTGCATAGAATTTATGAATGTCTTTTGGTAGGATGGTGACTTTCACATTAATTTTTCTACTCTGTGAATATGGGCTGTCTTTCCACCTGCTGGTGTCATCCTCAATCTCTTTTTTTAAAGATTTAAAGTTTTCATTGTAGAGGTCTTTAATGGCCTTGGTTAGGTTTATTCCAAGATATTTTATTTTTTTTGAGGCTATTGTGAATGAGAAGGCTTCCCTGTACTCTTTCTCCCATTGCTTGTTATTGGTGCTTACACTACTGATTCTTGTAGATTAATTTTATAACCTGGCACTTTACTTAAAGTGTTAATCATTTCTAGGAGTTTTCTGGTGGAATTTTTGGAATCTCTTAGACATAATAGCATATCTTTTGTAAAAAGTGTTAATTTGATGTCTACTTTTCTGATAAGTACCTTTAATTTTCTACTCTTGTCTTACTGCTTTAGCAACTGATTCAAGCACTGTATTAAAAAGGAGTGGCGATAGTGGACAGCCTTGTCTGGTTTCTGATTTTTATGGGAATGATTCCAGTTTTTCTCTATTTAGAATGATGTTGGCCTTGGTTTGTTATATATACCTTTAATTATGTTGAGGTATTCCCTCTAGTCAAATATCCCCTAGGACTTTGAACATAAATGTATGTTGAATTTTGTCAAAGTCCTTCACTGCATGTATTGAGATAACCATGTAATTTTTGTCTTTGACACCATTTATATGATTTATGACATTTATTGACTTACATTTATTGAGCCTTCCCTGTATCCCTGGAATAAAACCAACATGATCAAGGTGGATGATAATTTTGATGTATTCCTATATGCAGGTTGCAAGTATTTTGTTGAGAATTTTTACATCTATCTTCATTAAAGGTATGGTCTATAGTTTTCATTTTTTGTGTGTCTTTACCATTTTGGTATTAGAGTGATGCTGGCTTCACAGAAGGAATTTGAGTGTTCTCCCTTTTTTATATATTTTGAATAAATTAAGTAGTACTGGCTATAGATTTTCTTTAAATGTATGGTAGAATTATGCTGTAAATCCATCTGTGCCTGGGCTCTTTCTTGTTGTGAGGTTTTGTGTTACTGTTTCAATTTCCTTATGTGTTATGGCTCTGTTAAAACTGTTGATTTCTTCTTGGTTTAGTGTTGATGACTCCCATCATTTTAGGTAAGTTTGGGATGGGGACAGGCTGTGAAGCCTCTGAGAAACTAGACTGAAGAACTGAGTTGCTCTGGATGCAAAGGATCTAGATACAATGAGTATGTCTGAGCCAAGTGAATAGTCCAACAGTTGAGAGTAATAAGAACAGAAGGGGGCCTGTGCCCATGGCCACAGCTAGAAGGAGAATAGAATGTTGGGCCTTTAGCTATAAATTCTTAAATATTATATTAGTTTGAGCCTTTATTCCCTTTTTCAGAAATATGAAATATTAAAAATTTATTCTGAAATTGTTTGATCTACTGTCTTCTATCCAGAGGAAAAAGCACTTGGGGGATTTTTGTTTTTGAAATCTCAAGTTGATGTGTATTAAATAAAAACAAAATTTGAAGAATATGTTACATAGTAATTAGAAGAGTTTCTGTACATACTGTTTATGAGTTGTTCTGACCAGAAAGGCACACTGACCCAAGAAGGAGATTGCACACCTCTCAATTTGTTCTCAATATAACAATCGTGGCTTAAGACCAACTATACTTTTAGACGCAATTAAGTTATGTTTCATAAAAACATTTGTAAATGTCATAATTTTATTTCAATAATTTTAATTAATGTTTACCATATTTATTATTTCTTAATTGTATGCATAAATTTTACATATGTGTGCGTGTGGTACATTTAGAGAGAAAAGAAAAAGCAGAAAATAAGAATGCTGGCATTTGACTTTCTCAGTCTAGTTCCCAGATATCTTTAAAAGACAGAGTAATTAGAATGATTTCAACATTAAAATAACTTCTTCTCTTTTTTACATTTTATTTATCATTTTCATTTTATGTGCATGAGTGTACTGCATGCATGTGTGTAAGTGAACCCATGTCGTGTAACCCATGTCAGAAGGAGACATCAAATCCCCTTAACTGGAGTAATGGACAATTATTTACTGCCATGTGGGTGCTGGAAATCAAACCTGGGTCCTGCGCAAGAGCAGTCAGTGCTCTTAACTGCTGAGTCATCTCTCCAGCCACAAATAACCACTATTTTAGATTCTATATTATAGAAATTATTTTCTCAGCACTGTGGTAAAATATGCCAAGATCTTAGCTTATTCTTTTTTCTTTTGCAATGTGTGCTTTAACTAAAATTTTGTAAATTTCATAGAATATGTGTTACTCATATCTGGACCCATCCATATATATATATATATATCCACCTCACTATATGTATTTTGTCATATATGCCAAGGCCTATTGAGTCAAATTTGTATACCCAAATGCCCTTCTATGTTTGTTCATGAACTGGAGTCAAGTCAATCTATCAAGTCACACCTTTAAAAAAATATAAAATCTCCCTCTTCCAGGAGTATTCAGCTGACAATAGTTCCTCAGTTAAAGTTGGGGCCTCCTGACAATTTTCACAGTTCTATGCTGGGTTTATGTCTGATTGTGTTGCATAGGTCTTATGCATCTGTAGTCATTGTTATAAGTTCATATGATAAATTTTCCAGAGGAGTGGAAGACTCTGTCTACTTATGTTCATACACCAAACCTGGATTTTACAATCTTACCACCTTTTTACAACAATGTTCACTGAGCCATGATTGGATGAGGTTTAATATAGGAATCCTATCCAGAGGCATGTGTTCTGCAATCTATTATTCACTACACTTTGGAGAATTGTAGCCTTCTCTGTGTATCGCCTTCTGTTGCAGGAGGAAGCTCCCGTGATAAGGGTTGAGGGATGCATTAGTGTTCTCTTTACCCCCTGTTCTAGTATGTTTCATGAATCTTAGTTATAGAGGCTCTGTTGCAGATGTGACACTTAAGGACTGTCATCTCTCAAACACTTACTTGCTATGTTTGACCAGGTGTGGAACTCTGCAATAATCTCCATCTTTTGCAAAAGAAGCTTCTTTGATGAGTGGTGACTGGTTATTTGTCTGTAAACATTGTAAACATAGGATTCATATTCATCTTTCAGTTAGAAATTGCACTTGTCTAGGAATATGACAGAGACAGGTTTTTATCTAAAACCATTACATCTGTAGGCAAATATATTTGGTTTGATTTAGAGTGCCAAACATGAGTTCCGTTCTTTTGAGAGGGCTTTATGCTCAATTAGATAACTCCTGATTATACACAAGATAAAAGTGTCACTACTGAATTGAAAGAGATAGTTCGGTGTCCCAGTCATTGTAGTTATTAGACATTAGAGCTGGGTCAGACCATTGATCAATTTTCTTCTTTAGCAAATTGCAGAGTATCCTCTAGAACTATGAGAGCTAGTCTTTAGGGAGGAAATTTCCAGATCAGTTCCAGCTCAGTTGTTCCAAGACCACTGTACAAAATATGCCCTTTCTTCAGCAAACAGGTCTGGTCTTACCTTAAAGTTCTGGAAGGCAATCAAGAGCTGTAGCAATAGCCCGTGATATTTTTCGGAGTCTCTGGACTATCTTAATCAACAACTAAAAGGGAGGTTTCTCTTGTTTGGCTCTGTGTTTCTTGCCTTCATGTATATACATGCACTCATTTTCAGATACTATATGTGTATTTTTTAGTAGTTTTTTTTCAATTAATATATTTACCTTTGGATTTTGACACCAACTAAAATTTATTTGTCTCTCCCATCTCTCCCTTTCTAACCTCCCACCTCCTCCCCCAGTTACAATATCCATGTTTCCTCTTGATAACATCTGCCATATCATCCAGCCTCTATTGAGCTACTTCTCCCTTTGCCTCTACGGTTCCTTGTATGTCCTTCCGACCCCCATTTAGAGTTAAATACCTCCATTTTCCCAATTTCCTCCTTTGTATCCTTGGTAGCATGGTTTTCTTACTGTTCCCCCTTTTCAGGTTCTTTCTTTCCCTTTACCTTCACAGTTCCTTTCTATTTTCATGGCTCCTGTGCTTACTTCAGGACACATACTCATGTATAGGAATTTGCTTCTGAGATTCACAAAAGAGAGAATATATGTTACTTGTTTTTCTGAGTCTGTGTTACATCACTTAGTATAGCACATTCTAGCTCCATCCATTTACCTACAGGTTTTATGATTTTGTATATCGTTACAGCTGAGTAAAACTCCATTGTGTAAATGTACTACATTTTCCTTATCCCTTCATCAGTGGAGGGACATTTACATTGCATCCATTTCCTAGTTATAAGTAAAAAGATCAGTAAAAAAAAAGGATGAACTAGTATCCCTACAGTAGGATGGGCACTTTGTGTATACTAAAATAGTGGTGTAACTGAATAGTATGCTAGATTATTTTAAATTTTTTCTCAATGTATATGTCTTTTGAATTTCTCTGCAAGTCATACAATATATCATATTTAGACCCCTTCCCCCATTTTCACTCCCCTAACGCCCCATCGGATTTGTTTTATCTTATATATTAAGACCTAGCTAGTCAAGTTTGTGTACACAGGTGTCCCTCAGTGTAAGTTCATCCACCAGAGAAAAGGCAGCCTATCTAAAGTTGCTTCCTCAAAGAAGATCTACTCTCCCTCAACTAGCAGTAAAATCAGCTACCAATAATGATGCCTAGTCCTATGCAACAAATGTACATTGGAACTTTCACACCTAATACAGAACATAGTGGAACAAGGGAAGAGAGATTATTAATGCAACTCTCAACTCTCAACAGAGAATTTTCCTCATACAACGGAGTGTGAACACAGAAGGCTACTGCTGGCCGAAGTATAGAAAGTAAGAGTCTGCAGAGTGTGTGTCCAAGAATAGGACTTCTATATTAAAACTCACCTAACTATGGTTCAGGCACCATTGTGGAAAAGGGATCTGAAAGATTGTAAAAGAAAGGGTTATTTCATGATCCTTATGTAGAGAGAGACTTCCAGGCCTCTGTGGGCTTGCTCATATGAACTTAGAGCAATGGTTACAGCATGCACAATACCAATGAAAAATCAACCAGTCATTTTCAGTTTTTAAAATATTCTCCACAATGCTTTCAGTAGTAGATGCACAAGTTTGCAATTCCACCAGCAGTGGATTATTATTCCCCTTTCTCCACATTCTCACCAGAATTCAATGTCATTTGTTCTCTTGATTTTAGTCAGTCTGACGGGTAAGATGAAATCTTAAGGTGGTTTTGATTTGCATTTCCTTAATTACTAAGAATGTTGAACACTGTTTAAGGTGTTTCTTAGCCATCTTTATTTATTTATTTGATAAATGTTATTAAGAAATTGGGTACACCAGATTTTGGTGGGTATATATTGATGATTGTATTTTATCCTTGCTCAATTTTCCCTTGTATCAGATTTAAGTTACACTCTTTATCTCTTCTGATTAGTTTTAATTTGAAGCCTGTTTGTAAAATATTAGAGTTGGAACACCTGAGTGTTTCTTAGTGCCATTTGCTTGTATTATTGTTTCCATCCTTTCACCATAAGGTAGTGCCTACCCTTTAAGTTGAGGTGAGTTTCTTGTGTACAACAAAGAGTTGGGTTTTATTTCTTAAAACATTCAACCAGCCTGTGTCTTAACGCCTGAGGAGTTGTGGCCATTGATATTCAAACTTATTATTGAAAGATGTGTGTTTTATTGCCATTTTAATTTCTGCTTGGTTCTTGATCCTATTTTATGCTTCCATAATTGCATTTCATGTATTTTCTTTCTTTAATTTATTAGTTACAGTCATTCCTATCTTTAGTCTATTCTATTGCTTTGAACATTCTCTCTAGTGTTGGTTTAAAAAACATGAATTCGTTCAACCTATTCATGTCATAGAAAAAATTTTCTTTCCCCTAGACTAAGATAAATACTTTTACTTGGTCAAGTATTCTAGGTTAGCATTTATGATCATTTAGAGACAGACATACTTTGGTCCAGGCTCTTCTGGCTTTGATACTTGCATTGAAAAGTCAGCTGTAATTCTGATGGATTTTCTCTTATATGCAACATTGTTTTTTTCTAGAAGCTTTTAGTACCCTCACTTTTTTCTATATATTTAATGTTTTTACTATGATATGCTATGGGGGATTTTCTGTTCTTTTCCTGTTTCATTGATGGTCTGTGTGATTCTTGTATCTGTATACATATATCTTTCCTTAATTTATGGACGTTTTCTTCTATAATCCTGTTGAAGCTGATAAAAACATTGACCTGAGATTTTTCTCCTTCCTCTAAGCCTATGCTGTGTAGTTTTGTTCTTTCATTGGTGTCCCAAATTTTTTGCATATTCCATTCCTGTGTTGTTGTTTTTTTTTAATTTTCCGTGTACTTTGAGTTGTACAGTTCTTCAATTTTGTCATTCAGTCTTGACATTCTGTTTTCCATTTCATTCATTCTACTTGTAAGGCATTCTCTTGTTGTTTCAAATTGACTTTTGAATTTTTCAATTCCATCCTAATTTCAGCTTGGGTTTACTTCAATATTTCCGTCGTTCTTTTGGATGCACATTTTAAGTCCTGAATTGCTTTTGTCATTTCATGCAGTCAATTGTTTATATTTTATTGAGTTTCAGTCAGAGTTTATTCCTCACTTCTTTTAGTTCTTTGAGTTTTTTGTGTGTTCTTTAAATTCTTTGATCCTGTTCATTGTTATTCTTTTGAATTATGCGTCCTAGGGTTCCTCTGAGTGTTTATCATTGTAGTACACTACTGCATGACTCGTGGGTTTTGTTGGGGATATAGTCCCTTGTTTTTTCACTTCATTTGTATTTTGTGTCATTCTTTGGGCATATGGCTTTCTTTTGTTTGTTGTGCATCTGGTACGAAATTCTAATCTGTCTTTATTTAGTTGAACTTTGTTTTTGTTTGTATTGTTGATGTAGCTTGGTTGCTTTCTGCTCAGGTGTGAAAATTTACTTGATGTGTGCTTCAAGTTCATGCTTTTGATTAATGGGACAGGATTTTTTCAAGGCGATTAGTGAAGTGCTCTCTGGTGGGATGATGGAAATGGAGATTCAAGACCATGGGTGTCCAGTGCTTGAGTTCTGGAAGACTAGTGAGAAAGTCTCAGGGAAGAAATTCAGGAGATGGTCCTTGGTACAAGCCTATGTTGGGGCAGCATGGGGAGGTCTAACTGGCTAGGCACAGTAGGTATGAGCTCTGAAGCTGGAGAACACAGCTAGTCTGGGTACAGGGTATCAGGATGCAATGGACTGGGTTGGGGTCAGGACACTAATCCAGTGGTCTGAGGCAAAAGAGCAGGGAAAGGACTAGTCTCAAGACTGGAAGTGAGACAACACAGGGAGAGAGAATGGAACTGATCATAGTACAGGGAATCAAGCAGCAATGGGTGGGGCCTGTTTTAACGTGATAGTATTCAGGTCTGAGACAGGACGATCTGGAGGGGAGCTTATGAGCAATGCGGAGGTGGAGACAGCATGAGTACGATCTAACTAGCTAGGCAGAGTAGGTGAGGGCCCTGAAGCTGGTGATGCAGTAGTTTCAGTTTGGAAAAGACTTTTTCGAAAATATATACTTCAAACCCAATTTAAAAACATTTATCTTTCAATAGTAAATGTGTGTTCAGAGCTGAGACATAAAAGCAACATGTTGCCTAACACTCTATTTTCTCAATTCCACCATTATAAACTCACATTTTCTTATGGGAGTTTGTTGTGCCTCCGTCTAGATAGTGACCTGGCCTGATTCTGTGAGTGACTTGTTTTCAGTAATATATTTTGGTTGTAAGTTTATTATGAGTCTTTGAAACATATGGAAAGCATTTACCAGGTCCCAGAGTAAGCCAGTGAACACATCACAGAATGGAACACGTTTCTTTTCCTGCGAAGTGGAGGGAAGATTTATGAACTGAGAGAACCTATATCCAACTAGTTACGTGTGCAAGGAAGTCTTGTTGAACTAAATTTGCCCGGACTCATGAATATAAATAAATATCATCTTAAATCACTAAGAGTGTGAGAGTTTTTATTTTGCTGAAGTTTTCAGTAAAACGCATACACACACACACACACACACACACACACACACACACACACAGAGGCACACACACACAGTCAGAGTAAACAAGTATTTCTTTGAGGTTAAAATTATTCACTTAAAACTAGGAGGGAGACAGAGGAGGGAATAAATTAATGCAATTGATGACAACTTGGTTTGGGGTTAACCATGAATAAGGTTAACCAGAGTAAAATTTCCTAAAAACAAGCTCTCTCAGATTTCATCACGAAATCATCACTGCAAAATAGTAATCATTTCAAAGAATGATGTTAGTTGATTCATGAGTGTTAGTTGATGTTAGTTGATTCATGAGTGTCCAGAAAGCAGTAGTACAATAGCTTATTTCACAGGAATTCTAAGGAACTATTTTATATTTTATAATTTTTATATAATTACAATTTTTCCTTATTAAAAGCTTTTGTTTTTTTTTCAAGAGCAGTCAATGCTTTTAACCACTCACCAAGGTTCAATTCCCAGCACCCACATGATGGCTATAAACCATCACTAACTTCAGTTCCAGGGAGTCTGAAGCCTTCTTCTAAACTCCACAGCATTGCACAACATAGGTGCACTCACATATATGCAGGCAATACACTCCTACATATAATAATATTAATAATAATAATAATAATAACAAATTTTTTGTTTCTTTGTCATTATCACTTTCTCATTGGATGAGTAGGACTGAGAAAGTAAATCATTCCACAAATACATAGTTATTTATACATCTAAAAAGTTGGATTTACTGTCTTGCAAATGATGCCTGGGATAAACAATGCATTAAGTGGCAGAAAGAAATTTATATTTGTGTATCCATAGTATATTTGATATTGAGCATTTAGAATATATATCAGTTACTTGGCATACTTGGTTTGTGTTCACACTATATTTCTTCTTCTTCTTGTTGTACTGTTCTAAATAAGAAAGAGAGTACTTTTCTTTCACTGAGAAACTAGTTTCACAATGAATGAATTTTTTAATGATGTAAAGTATATAATGATTAAGAACATAGTTACTTTGACTAGAAGGCTTCGTATCCTAGTTTTTTTCTCCATTGCTGCGACAAAACACTCTAACCAATACCAATTTGGGGAGGAAAGGGTTTCTTTAGCTTACATCTCCAAGGTCACAGTTCATCAGAGAGCCCAAGGTAGGAACTCAAGACAGGAACCTAGAGGCAGGAGCTTGAGCACAGGCCTTGGAGGAATGCTGCTCACTGGCTTGCTCCCTGACCCCTACTCATCTTACTTTCTTATGTATCACAGCCCCAAATGCCAAGGGGTGTGGCCTAAGCCTTCCCATATCACTCAATAATCAAGAATATGCCCCACAGACATGGCCACAAGCCAGTTCAATGGAGGCAGTTCCCCAATTGAGACTCCCTCAACCTAGGTGTGTCAAGTTGACACTAAAGCTACCCAGCACACTCCTTGTTTAAATA
>NW_008343959.1:510961-544623 GCF_000622305.1 Nannospalax galili | reverse complement strand
ATATATATATATATATATATAGAGAGAGAGAGAGAGAGAGAGAGAGAGTATTTTTATTGATTTTTGTGCATTTCATAAAATATATCTTTTTTATTTTATTTTTTTATTTTATGTGTATGTGTGTATTGCCTTCATGTAGGTATGTGCAATGCCCTCAGATGTCAGAAGAGACAATCAGATCCCCTGGGACTGGAGTTAGGGACAGTTGTTAGCTGCCATGAGGGTGTTGGGATTTGAATCTGGGTTTTCTGAAAGAACATCCAATGTTCTTAACTGCTGAGCCATCTCTCCAGCCCCTCGAAAAATATATCTTAACCGTATTTAAACTGTCTTCCTATCAACATTCCCATAGCCCTGGCCCAACCCTGATTTTCATGCATTTTGTCATACGTGTTAAGGTCTATGTAGTCAAATTTGTGTACCCAAATGTCCCTCAGTATGAGTTTAGCTACGGGAGCATGTTCATTCTGTCTAGCATCACTCTCTTAAAGAAGATCAACTCTCCTTCTCCCAGCAGTGGTCAGCTGCCAATAGTTCCTTGCTTAAGATTGGTGCCTCCAGCCCCTTTATACAGTTCTATAGTGGGCTTTCTCTGATTGAGTTTGTATGTGTCTTGTGCATGCTATCAGCATTGCTATAAGTTCATATATCCCAGAAGCCTGGGAAACTGTTTCCTTATGGTCATGTACCACCCTTGGTGCTTACTCAAGTCTTTCCTAGAAAGACACAGAAGAATAGGAAGTTGAGTTTATACTAATGCACCTCTCAATTTGCATCAATATACTCTTTCCTGTACAACAGAGGGTCGTGAACACAGACAACAACTGAACAAAGTTTGAAGCAAACAAGACTGTAGAATGTGTGTCCCTGGCTATCACTCCTATATTAAACCTCACCCACAAAAGCCTTGGTGTCCATTGTGGAAGAGTGGACAGAAACATTATTGAGTCATTTTGAGACAGGGTCTTCCTGTAGCCACAGCTGGTCTGGATACCTATGTAGTCTAGACTGGGCTCAATTTCAGAGGGATCTGCCTGTGGAGTTCTGGAATTAAAGCCATACACCACCATATCTGCTAGATAGGAGACTTTAAAATTTTTTATTTATTAATTTAATTTTATGTGTATGATTGTACCCGTGTCATGTGATACCCATGGAAATCAGAAGAGGATGTCAGATCCCCTGGAACTGAAGTAACAGATGGTTGTTAGCTGCCAGCCTCTGAGCTATCACTTCAGCCCCTTCATAGAAGACTTTTAATACTTAATTGGAATACAGTATATAACAACATAGTATTAACTCATTCAGTTACATATGCTATAACTAGTTAGAAGGACTACAAATACGAAAGGACAAGGTCAAAGCATTCCTATCCACAGGTGACATGATCCTATACCTAAAAGCATGTGAAAATTGAACCAGAAAATTATTAGATTTACTATACATTTTCAATGAAGTGTCTGGATAGAACATCAAAATACAAAAGTAGTGTCTTTTCTATATTCTGATAGCAAGCCTACTAAGAGTGAAGTCAAGAAAACATTGCCATTCACAACAACTTAAAAAATACCTAGCTATAAACCTATTGAAGAGTGGAAACAGACTTTACAAATTTCTTAAGTTTATTATTTAAGAACATCATATATGTATGAAGTGTGTTTTGAGCGTCTCCACCCCCACTCTTTCTTTGCCAAACCTTCCTATATCTCTGCTAAAAGTTTTGCAGTCCAACTTCATGTATGCTTTTTAATCATACTGAGTCCATTTGTGTTACCAGTGTATGAATGACTGTGCAGTCAAACACTGGAGGTTAGGGAGAGTATCAGGCATCATATCCCTCATGTAAACTGATGCTCTCTTTTCACAAATTTCCTTTAATAGGTAATACCTCCACAGCTAGGTGTTGACTTTGTGAACCTTTCCCTGTACATGATGGAATTTTGTCTAGATTGATGATGTGCATGTCTTTTGCACACAGTCAAGTTGCTGTAAGTTCATGTGTACATCTCCCTGTCATGTCCAGAAAATACTCTTTTACCACAGTCCCTCTCTTGAAAGGATGAAGAGTGATATAATATCCTGTTTAGAGCTGAGCACTCCACAGTCACTCATTCTTTGTGTGTCCAGGCTCTGTTGCTATGCATTGGAGACCAGGCCAACTCTACCCTGTCTGTGTGCATGGATTTGCCTTCTTTGTTCCACAATTATTATTTGTCTTACTTGCCAGGTCTTGAGTTACAGAACTTTGAGATAAATATAGAAACATCAAGATTCTTAATAAAACAAAGAGGCCTGGAGTCATGCTCCTAGGCCCTTGTGTCTAGAATTGCTGTAGCTGTGCTTGGTCTGGATGCATACCATTTGGGCTCTCATTTTATTTCTTCATTTGCCGCATCCTGGACATATTTTGACCCAAAACCACATACAAAAAAAAAAAAAAAGATAGTGGGTCCTTACTTTAGTGTACCTGAGTGTCAGAATTGTAGATAACTGACAACCTGAGTTATGATATCTCTGGATCCCAGCTCAGATATTGTATGTAAAATGAATATAGGTTTTCATTTGCAAATAGAAGACACAAAGTCAGAGGGTAGGTAGTGTTAGGGCGGAGATGGGGGAGGAGGTAAAAATATGATTGAAATTCACTATATTAAATTCTTGAATCAATCGAATTTAAAGATTTCGAAGATGGAGGAGTTCATATTTTTCAATACCCATCCTTTAAAAACCTGTAACACACACACACACACACACACACACACACACACACACACACACGTTCTTTGCAAACAATAATAAAAAAGAATAATGAGGGACTGGAGTGATGGCTCAGCTCTTAAGAGCACTGGTTGCTCTTGCAGAGGACCTGGGTTTCATGCCCAGCACCCACATAGTGACTAAAAACCATCCTAAATCCAGTTTCAAAGGATCTGACGCCTGCTTCCGACCTCCACAGGTATTGTACGACATGGGTGTAGTTACCTACATACAGGCAATACACTCATACACATAAAACATTTTTTAAAAAAGAATAATGAAGTTCTGACATTTTCAAGAAAATGAATAGAACTAGAGTTTGTCCTATTGAGTGAAAGGAGGCAGATTCAGAAAGACAGGTACAACATATTTTGTTATATATGTGGAACCTGAATTAAACCTGTGTATATGTTCCTGCATGTGTGTATGAATCTCTCTCTCTCTCTCTCTCTCTCTCTCTCTCTCTCTCTCTTTCTCCTCTCTATTTAGGTCATGTAGTAGAATGGTAAACATGAAATGGGGTAAAGAGACCTTAAGGGAAAGGTTAGGAAAAGCAAGATGTAAAAATGGAATTAAATCGACATTAAATCAGAAGGGAGGAGGACTTATAGGGAGGAGGGACAGCAGTCACAGAAAAATCTGGGGGAGGAAAATAGCAAAGAGTGCTGAAAAACTCCATAGTCCAGCTCTCTCTTACTAGGCTTTCTAGCTTTGGAAAAATTGAGTCTATTGCAGAAAGCAAAATTAACTTCTATAAAAGTCTAAGTATGAATATATAATAAATGTGATATGCATACTGTATATGTTTTTCTTCTTTGTGGGCATCTTCCTTGTAAGAAGGAATGGAATTTGTTCTATGAAATGTTAAAGTACTTATATTTACAGCTTTCTAAAAATTGTTTATTATGAGCAGCACATTTTTACTACTTTTCTTTCCTCTACAGTAGCTTTAGAAATATTGAAGAATAAAATACACAGAAGGGAGAGGGAACTCAACTTGGCTAGCAGTTCCACCATGAACAGTCAAAAGTGAAAAAAGCTGTATTGAAAGCATGGAAGAAACAATGATTGATATCCTTGTTGCAAAGATGGATGAGACCAGTTTGACAGTTTCTGTCTAAAATTGAATTACCTGCTGCTGAAGCAACTTAATTTCATTTCTTTTTTAAACAGTAATGGCTCTACTGAAAAAAATTACCAAGGGTGATTTTGTTGGTATTTGCAAATTTGTAATTACAGGGTGAATGTTTAAAGATACTGTTTCTTGTTTAAATCTATGCAGTCTTTCTTTGTGCTAGTAGTTGGAAGGAGGCTACAGTTTCTATTCTTTCTTATCATCAGCATATCTAATATGTGTATAAAACTGTAATCATACACCTGTCTCTAGACTGTCATTTGTCTTTTGTCCTGTGTTTTCATGACAGGTATCTCCTGAGGAGACTAAGTGTCATAATAGCATATCAACAGGAATCTAAGCTCCATGTTCTATGTGTTAATGAATCAAACATGCCACCGTTAAAATGAAGGATGGTTTCCTGGTATGATGATTAGAATATCTTTTGAAAAACAAAACATCCTCCCAAGAATTGTGTTTCTTACTTAGGGACCAAATTCAAAAATCATATTGTTAATAT
Organism: Nannospalax galili; assembly: GCF_000622305.1. Taxonomy (NCBI): domain Eukaryota; kingdom Metazoa; phylum Chordata; class Mammalia; order Rodentia; family Spalacidae; genus Nannospalax; species Nannospalax galili. The sequence continues at coordinate 540,232 of NW_008343959.1, read as the reverse complement.
ACTTCCAACAGGGACATAAAAATATGCTTCAGTTTTTATTGAACAACATAGTGATCATTAATGAATTCTTCTGTTTACCACTTTCCATCCCTTGAGATGCCTTAAGCTAAAAATTATACTGTGATTAGTGAAGGAAGCTTAGTTAAGCACTACAGAAGTCTCACAGAATCTATATAATTAAGTGATCATAATCAAAAAGTTAAGTATTAGATGAAAAATTTACATTATTCTTGGTGCTAGTACAAAATCACAAACACAGGAAATAAAAGATGAACGCTTAAATTTTGTAGTCAGTCCCTACAGATTGGTCATACAGATGATTTTGAGAATTTCTAATAAAACAAATAAAATGCATGGATTATTTCTTGAGAAGTTTCTAAAAGTGTGTTTTTCAACTAAACAAAGTTTAAGTTCCAAAAAGCGCCTGATTTTCATTAACATTAGATATGATTATAGGGAAGACCACCACCTCCTAAGACATCGAAATTATTGGGCCTTGGCCAGTCAGTGGTGAAATTAGGAAACTTTTAGTGTAATAGTTTCATGAAAAGTAGTACACTGAGAAAAACATTATTTCAAAGTTGTTTTCCTTTGCACATACGGGTCGGGGGATGCCATTTACTAATCTTAAGAAAATTAGGAATAAAAGCAAGTATAAAAGTTTGAATTGTAATTCCCTTAGATAATTTCTTTCAGGTCTTCTAGATATAAAAGTTGAATTTTTGAGGCAAAGTAAATTGGTCATTGTCAACTACGCAGACTGTCACAGAAACATTTGGATGTATGGTTATGTGTGTGACTGTGTGTGTATTGTTTCTATGTGTGTATGCGTGTGTGTGTGTATGTGTGTATGTGCATGTGTGTGTGTGTGTGTGATCCTGCATGTACATGTATGCTTGTGATTATGGAGGTCAGAGGATGATAGCTAGTGTCTTCCTTTCTTTCCACTTTGTTGTTTAGAGCTGGATCTCTCACTAAATCTGAATCTAATTGACTAACCTGGCTTGCCATCAAGATTCAAGAATGTTTCTGCCTATAGCTCTCTCTCAGTGTATAGAACATGATCAAATGTTTACATGGATGATAAGAATCTGAACTCAGTCTTCATGCTTGCCTGGGGTCTTGATTTATTTGTTGTTGAGATCCAACACCTTAACTTAGAAAAGAAAGGTTTATTTTGTTCACATTTTTAAAAAGTTTTGAATTATAGCAATATTCATACAATTTAGTTTGATGGTATTTAGATATCCTCCACCATTCTTCCTTCCCCCACTGCCCCTTCCCAAGAACAATGTAGTGTGTGTATGTGTGTGTGTTTGTGTGTAATACAGCCTATAAAGTCCGATTTAAGCAAGTGTCGTTCAGTATGGGTCCATCCCTGGTCTCACCAAAAGTCCCATATCCAAAAGTCAATGTCTTTCCCTCCTCTGAGCAGCTATCAATTGCAAAAAAATGTTCCTTAGGTTGGGTTAGGATATCTTACCCATTAAGTGGTGAATGACCACAAGGAAAGAGTCTTCTAGACAGCTGGATTGTTAACCACATGAACTCAAAGCAATAGTGACAGCATGCACAAGTCCTATGCAAGCTCAAACTAGACAAAATCCTAGCACAGACACTAACCCACTTTTCTAAGTAATGTCACATATCTGTGTAGTCAGCTGCAGGAGCTCCAGACAACTGATTATGTTATATCCTCTGTGAAGAGCAGCAAGCACAGAATTAATGCCTCCATGCTAGGGATCATCTTGCTTTCACTGCTCTTACACAGCCCAGGACTCCAAGGCCATGGAATGGTGTTGAACAGTGATGGGTTGACCTTCCCATCACAGTTATTACATGAACGACAATCCCCTATAGTTTTGCTCACAGGCCCAATGAATCTAGAGCAGACACTGAGATTTCCCTCCCAAGTGATTATAGATTGTGTCAAGGTGACAACTAAAATCAACTATCATATGTAGCAGGTAGTTTATTGACTGAAACATTTCCTCAGTCCCTAGACACTGTACTAAAACAAACATGACTATGTGGAATGGGGGTCTATTCAAACCAGTTAAAATACCTTTTGAAAGACAGGCATTAGTTCCCCAGTGGCACTACATTTCAGAACCAAGATTTTCCTCTGATAGTTCTTCCATTTTATTTTTTTAAGTTGTCTTCACTAGTAATGATTTAGGAGTTCAGTGCTGAAAGCTGACAGGGTGCTGGATACAAGAAGTTAACTCCTGTTGCAAAAGTTGCAATATCATTATTCCACAAAAAATGCTACAGACATATCCATGATACCAGGAGGAAAGGGGTCCCTAGCCCAGACCCCACCACTATATACCCTCTGCCCTATTCTTTCCCCATTACCCTTTCATTAGCAGTTTTTAAGTGAAGGCTGGTAGAGGACATCAGTTGCACTATTTTTAAAAAACCACATAGGGCATTAGAGCAGTATTTAACCATTACTAAACAAGGTAATGAGGTGGTAAAGCTGAGTTATACCTTGACATGAAACCCCACTGACAAAGCTCCCCTTTGCCAGAGGATTTTTCAAAAAACCGTGTTTATTCTTCCTACAATTTGATTTTTATGTTACTATTTCTCTCCTCATTAATGCCTGAAGCTCTTTTCAAAATTTATTGTAAAATAATAGAAATATATCAATCCCCTCTGTACTATGAAAAAAAGGATTGAAATACATAGTTCAAATATACTACTCACAAATGATTTGCAGCCCATATAAGTGCTCTAAAATATAAATGCTTTAAAAATTGAAACTATCATTTTTGGAATTTTTAGAATATAATTTAATTAATTTTTTTCCATAATTTGTACTTAGTGAGATGAATTATGACACTTAAGGTAGAAAGACTTGATACCTGCTAACAATTTAGTTTTTTACAATTTCTGGCCCTATGTTTATGATAATTAATGGACCTTCAAATTTCAGAAAATTTGACACAGATTTTAAAAAGAAAGTTGTCAGCAGATGGAAATCTATGGCTTTACAACCCTCCCTTTCCCTGCTTAGAGAGCATTCCCTGCAGTTATTGGGGGGGGTAAGAAATGTGGCCTCTTTTATAAATGTAACTTCATATTGAAACATTATGTATTTATACTTTTTAAAAAATTCTCTATTAAATTGAGAAATTACACAGCAGCAAAATGTTATAGGTAATCCACTAGGAAAAATTATATGCATATAAAGTAAAATATACTGTGTCTTTCATGAACAGTGTGTGAGCTATTTGAAATTTTTATGCCATTAGCAGTTTCAATATGTCATTAACCTAGAAAATAAGGGGGAGTAATGAAAGTCATTAAAAGCAGTCGAGTGTCCTGCTGTAGTCTCGCCAATAAGGGCATAAAGAATGAGAAACGGAGCAAGAAATTCTATTACACTGAACTTGGCAGAGCTGTTTTGTCAAGGGGAAAAATTATATATGGCTTTATATCCATATTACAATTTTGTGCATAGAGGACAAAAGAAGGTGTTAAATTGTAGACATTATTACCATGTCCCAGGCATAGAAGTATCAACCAACTCTAGTAAAAAGGTTTGTACTTACGGTTTGGTCATTAAAAGCATCACACTCCGTAACTACCTGGTATCTTCATAAATTCTTGGGCTGATGGGATACAACAGTGCGTTTGATGTTAACAGAACATTAATGAACAAAAATGTTGAAGAAAATTCAAGAATTAATTTTTTTCTGTAATTGAAAAGAAAGCTGCCCTGTTTTATGTGTTATAATCCAAAAAAAGCATTTCTTTTATCTTTCAAAATATAATACCTATGACTACCATAATTATTTTTTCTACATTGATAGTTTTATGATGAGTTCAATATTATATAACCCATATTAATTCAACTGTGAACCTAAAAATTTACAGCCACGTTTCAAAAAGATGTATCCTTGCTCTGAAAATTGTTACTGAATATGTTAAAGCTGTAATGAAATGCTTCTTCTAATCATGTGGTTATTAAATTAAAAAAATTTAAAAAACCAACCAACCAAACAAACAAACAAAAAAGAATCCGGTTTGGTGCATGAACATAATGAAACAGAGGCTTTCAGGCCTCTGGGGCTTGATCATGAACTTCAAACAGAAAGCATCTTTTCAATATATTACAAAGAATGTAGGATTGAAGACAGTAGAATTTTCATCATGGTTTAGGAAATAATCATGAAAACTGTCTATAGTCTTTTTCTGCTAAATTTCTAATACGGAGAAAAAATCTCAAAAATATTAAAATATTTAGAATAAATTAATTTCAAATTTAAAAGTGTTACAGAAACAACTTAATTCATGGACATCATTTTACTGGTGAAACAATAAGTCAGAGAACAGGGAAGATTTCAGATTATCAAAAATAAAAAAAAAGGATTTAACAAAGATGTTAACAACTAGAAATTATAGTTATTTAATATAAGAAAGCCTTTCTGAGAAATCCAGAATTTAAGAATTCTCAATTTAGATAGCTTTTAAACAATAAATCATCAGGGCTGTAGAGCTTCCTCAGTAGCTAAGAATGTGTATTACTCTTGCAGAAAACTAGAGTTTGATTTCTAGCACTCACAGTCGGGGTTCGAAATCAGCTGTAACTCCAAATACAAATGATCTAATGCCATCTTCTGACTTCCCTGGGCACATGCATACATATGGCAGTGCTAGTCACTCACATACACATATAAGTTATATATAATACATATCTATGTATATATACAATATTTATACAAAATATTTTTCTATGGGGGAAAATGCATCATCATACAATGAAAATTCTATTCAATAAGCCAAAACATGAAGAAACTTTATAAGAGGGGTGACTTCAATTCTGTAGCCAGGACTTAGAATGTGACTGTAATTATTAAATTTTAGATTTAACTGATTGGGTGACATGACCATATTTATGAAATGTGCTGGCATACATATTGTGTACAACAAATTAATAATGCACAAATTGCATAGTATGTTTAGAAATAAAACATTCTCAGGAAAGATGCTGCCATAGATAGTTATACACCAATAACAGATGGTTTGCTCTGCAAATACACTTGTGTGTTCTGCTTGTTCTGCTAATGTGACTACTTATTCCAGAGCTTGTCTTGAAGTAAGAATTCCTTTCTTCCCACAGAAAGATTATAGCTCTAGAGAAGTCATCTAGAAAAGTTTATCTGTGCCAATAAAGCCAACAAGACAGAAAACCAAGCACCTCTTGTCTTCTGCTTTTATTGTCACTCTGAACATACAAAAGAATGTTTGCTTTTATTGGTTAAGTTTTATTTAATATATATGAGAAATCTGCCTCCTGTATGTATATTCACCATGTGGTTGCACATGACCACAGAGACCTCTGATCCCCTGGGGCTAGAATTCTGGATGGTTATTAACTACAATGTGGGGGTGATCTGCAAGAACATCACATCAAGTTCTCTTAAATCCTGAGCCATCACTCCAGCCACTAACAGAAGCATCTTAAAGAAGAAAAGAGTTATTTGGGCCCTATTTTTGGATGATGAGTTCAGTACGGCATTGAGTTTCCACAACCTAAATTGTCAGGAGCTTGTGGTTTGTCTCATTCACATTTTTGGCTATCTAGGATCAGATAGTTCAGGTCCAAGCAGAAGTAAATATCTTCTTCATGACAGGCCAACAGCAATCCACTTTTGCTAATTACAGCTTCCATAACATACTAAAACAGCATCGCCTATTGCAGACGAAGTGTTTCAATGCATGAAAATTTAAATTAAATATTACAACACCACTTAATGCAAGTAAATAATTTTTATACAGATTCAGTAGTAATTTGGAATTGAACATTTTTAAATTACTGGAAAAAATTTAGAAAGAAGACTTAGGCATATTTCTGGCAGAGTTGAATGAAGGTGATTAACAATATGAAGGTCCTTATCATGCAAAACCCATTCAACTTAGTTCATCTTAATCCACAACAGTTGAAGAAGGGCAAGTACATAATGACAAAATATTTTGGGAGGCCGTTCACAAGACTTTTATTGTAATATGTATTAATCATTGTAATACCTTACTATTATTATCTTATTGTGTCAAGTTGAAATTACACACTTTATGAGTGAAATCATTAAATCATATTACATTTATATGGGTATCATATACCCATAAAACACTATCAAATATATATTGGTTTCTTAGAAACACAGTATGCTTTGTATGTTTGTGTTTGTACATGTGTATAAGGAGTTTAGGTCTTAAAATCAAGGAAAACTATGATAGATGTGACCTATACTCACCTTTTAAAAAATATTGAGCTTTGCACATTTCATACAACATTTCTTAATAAAATTTGGACCCCCTCCCCTACCTATGCCCCTCAACCCATGCTGGACTTCATGTATTCCACCATACATGGTAAGTCCTATCCAGTCAAGCATTTGTACCCAGATGCCCTTCTGTGCAAATTCATCCACTGTAGTCTAGTCAGCCTATCTAGAGATCATAAGTAAGGTATGCTCTCTCTCATCCAGCAGTAATCTGTCTCCAACATTTCCCAGACTAGTATTGTACTACTTTTTTCTAATGTCTCTATCTCCTAATGCCTAGTCTATATTAAATGTGTTTGTAATAAATTACATATTATCTCTTAAAAATAAATCATGATAGTTAACATTATGTGTCAGTTTACCTAGGTAGTGATACATGATTTATGAACAAACACTAATTCAGTTAGTTGTTGTTAAAATGGATTTCTCTAATAGATTTAGGACAATTTTATTATACAAAAAATGGAAGAATGAAAATTTTAATTAAGACTCACACCAAAGCAAGAGAATATTGATGGGATTTGATATCCAAGCATCTTGCTCACCCTATGCCTCTGCTAGTTCCAGTTCCATGGGGACTCTCAAGATGACTTTTCACTGCTGACGGAATTTCTGGAAATGCTCCACATTTGTGGTATATATAGAGTCCTCTGGTTTCTAATGCAGCTCTGATTTCTGTCCTACATTTCTATGCCTTGCATTTGACGGAATGTTTACAGAGAAAACAACCGTAAAGCACACTGCTGGACACCTATAATTTTCTATGAAATTCTAGCAGAAGAGTTCCAACTCCATAGCTTTTACAAACTCAATTACCCTCAAAATCATTACTATATGGGCACTGACAGTATGTACCACTGGCTTGAACTTATTCTGGTCTCCAATGAACTGCCTTGGGGTAGCTGATTAGTACTTCAGGGCTTATTTCTCAAAAGGACGTTTCCGTGGAAGGACTTCCAAACAAGTTTACATTTATATATCTCTGAGCCAATAGTGACTTTATTTCTGTCAGCACCTGAGATTCTCTCCTAATACCTTTTCTCTTGCCCTGTTCCAAAACTTGACTTATTAACCATAATTTCCTTGAATAAAATATTTCTTTTACTTGTGCTCTAGAAACTGCAAATAAAAAAAAAGTCTATTCTGTTCTGTCTTGTGCTCAGTTTCCATTGTGAATATCTCAAAGCAGACAGTAAGACCCATACACATTCATGAATGCTCTGGTCATTTGAAATTTCCTTTATTATATAAAGCAGCCCATTACCTATAGCTCACCCTCTGTAAAATATCAGAATATGGATTAAATGTTCCATGTTTCTCTGGTTTAAAAACGGTACTGTAAAATACACTTTCTAAGTGATCAGGAGATGGCTACATGGTTAAGAAAAGGCCTTGCTGATTGAGCATGTGGACTGAAAATAGGATCCTAGCATCCACATAAGGTGGTTCATACCATGTCTGTAACCCAAGTCCCAAAGGATTTAAAACCATCTTCTTGTCTCTGTAGGCACCCACAGACACATGTGCCCATACACTCACACAGTCATACATAGATACACACAAACATACATGCATACACAAAAGCGCAGAGAAATAACAACACCCACACATATATAGGAATGATTTTTATAAATTGGACAGAATCTTGACTAATTATTTAGGCAAACTTATTGAACCATGTGCTCTCGTGAGCTGGGCACCTGATGTTGCTTCCTGAAAACCTGCTACTCCACCTTCTACATAGGGAATAAATGTAAGTATGCTTGAGAATTATCATATCAAAGAATTGTAAGACAGCATACCCCTAATGCCCATATGCCTATATTCACTGAAAATATGAAGATTGAAAAAGAATGTATGAAATTGTGTGTATGAGATATTCTAGAACTAGGGATGAAAAGGCAAGCTTGTTTGATAAGAGTTGTGCTTTCCAAATTGAAGCTGGAGAAACCATTTTGAATAAATCATGAGACCTGACTCACGGACACATTTTGAAACATTTCAAGACAGAGTTCCAGCACCCCGATTCCAGGGGAGTTCCAAGAGACACCCGGGGAAACACGTGTCTTCTGAGCTTGTGCCCACTCTTAAAAGCTAAAATTAAGAGTCACCCTGTTTTATTTCACCATTTAGTGTTGACATGGCAATTCTATACACATAAACAAAACAAAATATTTTTAAAAATAAAGTTTCCAGTACAATTTTCATTTCCATCTGGAGCTTCCTGAGTGTTGAATCTTTGATCAACATTAATGTTATCACTCTAATTTTCTTGTTCTCCATCAGCTCTCATTAAGCTTTACTTATAGTACCTTAAGCTTTCAATTTGTTCTTTCTCCCAGCTTCTTCAAGCTCATTATGCATGGAAGGATGGCCTTAAACTTCTTATTCACCTGACTCAACTTCCTCCTTGCTGTAATCAGCCCTATACCAACATATCCAGTCATGGAGTCTTGTACATCAAATCCAGGATATTTGCATCTAGGCAAACACTGTGCCAAATGAGCCACATTCCATCCACATTGTAAGAAGGGGTCACAGGAATGACTCCTGTCCTCAGTTCTGACTTTATGTAGCAGTCAGATTTCCATGACTATGCATGCATGAGAAAATCTACTTCAAAAAATAAGACTGAAGTTTGACTTAGGAGCTCTAAAAACTGGTTGATTTTCCTGCTGTTTTGAGACTGGGGCAAGGCAATCCATCATCACAGAGAGGAGGTAGTAGAGACTAGAGTTCACCTCAAGGCCAAGGAGTGAAAGATGAAAAAAAAATCCAGTGACTTGTTGTATCCAGTGCCTATAGTCCACAGTTCTTAAAGGATTCTTCACCTCCCAGTGTTAAGCTTAGTTCAATAGCTTTAACACTTCCTTTGGGAATTACCTATGTTTCTGTTGTTATGAAATAAAAAAGTGTCAATGTTCCAGTCTCAAGGAAACCACAAATGAAAAATCCTACTTTTTCACACCCAGGTAGAGAGTCCTTCTTTACCTGTATCATGTTTCCAATGAACTTTATAAGTCCCACTTATAATGAGGTCTGAAGTGACATCTATCCAGTCTACAGTTTTAAATACTGATTTCTAAGATCCCCAAAATACTGTATTTAGCAAATAACTAGACCATCTATAGACTGTTAAGTTTGAAACATAATTTATTATGATTTGTGTGTGTGTGTGTATGTGTGTGTGTGTGTGTGTGTGTGTGTGTGTGTGTAGGTGAATGTGGAGGTCAGAGGAAAAACTTAAATGTGAGTTCTCAGACATGCTCTACTTTAAGACAGGTAGCATGGGGATCTTGAGAGATGTATCAGTGATTAAGAGCACTGGCTGCTTATGTAGAGGCCCAGGTTTGATTCTCAACACCCACATGGCAAATAACAGCTGTCTGTAATTCCAATTCCAGGGGTTCCAATGTCCTCTTCTCACCTCCACAGGCATTGTACAACACAAATGCACTTACACATGGGCAATACACTCACATATGAAGTAAAAAATAATAAATAAGTCCCATTAGACTTAAAGCCCTCTCAATGGGTGGAAACTCATGGGTGGCACTATAAACTCAACCCAATACAAATGGCTGGAGTAGACATAGATCCTAGAGAAAATCCTATCTCTGTCATATCTCTAGAAAATTGCAATTTCTTACCAGATCGTATATATGGATCCTTACATTTACACACCAGCATACCCTACACATGTCATCAAGGAAGCTTCTTTTATCAAGAAGGGAGCTACTGAAGAATCCCACAACTGATCAGACACAGAGAATATATGGCTGAGAGATTCCCAGGCCTACGTGACACATACAGAATTGAATCTCTACACCTAAGGTTCATGGAACGCAGTAGTACAAATGGTAGAGAGAAAACTAACGTGTCTCTTAACTCTCACCAGTAAAGCTTCCTTATACAATGCGGTGTGATACACACAGAAGAATACAACTGGCCACATTTTAAAGAATAAAAGACTAAAGAATGTGTGTCCCTAAATAAGACTCCTATATTAAAACTGACCCATCATGGCTCAGGGACCATTGTGGAAGAGGGGACAGAAAGAATTTAAGAGTCAGGACTGGTTCATGAACACAGGGAAGCAGAGGTTTTCAGGTCACTGGAAGCTCGCATATGTAAATTTGTGGCAATCAAGCACAGGACCCATGCCAACTAAATCAGACCAGGCCCCAGAATGGAGCAAGAGAAACTGGTGGTGGGCCAACCCTTGACTGAGAATTATTGGACACTGGTTACTACTGGGTGAGGGAAAGTAGGCCTTATTTATGACCTATGGATAGGCAGATCAGGCTCCAGTGGATGAATCTGCACTAAAGTACATCTTTATAGGAATGTTTGACTGGATAAGATTTAACATGCATGGTGGGGGGGTAGGGATGGTGATGGGGGCATTGTAAATTTGATTAAGAACTGTTATAAGACATGTACAAAAGCTCAATAAAGGACTATCACTGGTCTGGAAGACACATAGTAGACTAGGCTAGCTTGCCATCCAATAGTCACTGGGTAAAAGATGAAAGAATTCAGTGACTTCATACTTCCAATGACTGTAGTCCATATTTCATTGTCTTTACTTTGTTTAAATTGTTCATTATTTCTAGAAATTTTCTGTTGGAGTTTTTGGCATTTCGTTTTGTCATGTATTCTTACTGAATTTTGTGTATTTTGTACAATATGTTTAACCATATTTAGACCCCCTCCACTATCTACATCTCTCATAGCCCCCCATCAGATTTCATGGATTATGTCATGTATGTTAAGAATTATCACATCAGTTTTATGTACCCAGATGTCCCTGAGTTCCTTCATTAGAGCCTGGTCAGTATATCTAGTATCACTATCTTAAAGAAGATTTAATCACCCTCCCCCAACAGTGAACAGTTGCTAATTATTCCCAAGATAAAATTGGGACCTCCTGCCCATTTCTTTATTTCTATGCTGGTTTTTGTTGACAGAATTTTCATGGGTCTTGTGCATTTTGTCACCATCGCTGCAAGTCCATAAGCAAGTGACTAGAATCCTGGAGGGCTTTGTTTCCTTATGGTCATGCACCAACCCGGGCTCTTATAATCTTTCTGTTCCCTCTACTACAATGGTCCCTGAGTCCTGAGTGGCTGAGGTTTAATATGAGTTATATCGAGGGACACACACTCTGCAGTCTCTTATTGTCTACATTTTGGCTTTGTGGCTTTCTGTGTTCATTGCCCCCATTGTATGAGGAAAATTCAGTGGTGAGCTGAGAGATACCTTAGAGCCTTAGATGTAGGGGTGTCAAATGGGTTTGGGCATTTCACTGACACTTATTTTCTATGTGTGACCACTTGTGCAATTCTGTGGTAATCTCCAACTTTTACAAAAGAAAGCTTCTTTGATAAGTGTTGATTGATACACATGTCTGTAAATATAGGGATAATTATTTCACATATAGTAAGGAATTAACTTTGTCTAAGGATAAGACAGATGTAGGAATTTCTATAGGATCTATGATCTGTCTAGTCATATGTATTTGACAATATTTATAGTGCCACACTTGAGTTTGTAACACAGAAGATTGAGCAGAAAGGTGCTAAGAGCCAGGGTTGATCATAAGGAAACTGAGTCTTCCAGGCCTCTTAGAACTTGCCTATATGAACTTAATCAATGGTGAAAACATGCTCAAGAATCATGCACCTTCCATCAGTCAAACACCCAGGACAGAACTTCCCCCCTTAGGACTGCTTCTAAAGGGACCCAGTAGTTTTGTTGTGTTGTTTTCATGTAGTTCCAGGAATACATTAGTTCTTTTTTTTTGTTTAATTTCTTCTTTAACCCATTTACCATTCAGGAATATGTTCTTTAACCTCTATGAGGTCATGCATTTACCAGAGATTCATTTGAAGTTTATCTTAAACGTTATTGCATTGTGGTCTGATAGAACACATGGAATTATTTCATCATTTTTGTATTTGTTGAGTTTTCTTTGGTGCCCCAGTATGTGATCTTTCTTAGAGAAACTTCCATGGACTTCTGATTAGAATGCGTATTCTCTCTTGTTTGGTGGAATATTCTATAGATGTCTGTTATGTACATTTGATGTATGAGATCATTTAATTCAGATGCCTCTCTGTTTATTCTTTGTCAGATGGCTTGTCTATTGGAGAAAGTGCATATTGAAATCAACTACTATTTTTTATTTAATTTTAACTTTTAAAAATTATTGATTGAGCCTTTGTAATTTTATGCAACAGTTCTTAATCAAATTTAGGCCCCCTCCCCCATCCATGTCCCCCATCCCCCCATCAGACCTCATGTATTCCACCATACACATTAAGTCCTATTCAGTCAAGCATTTTGCCCAGGTGTCCTTCAATGTAAGTTCATCCACTGGATTCTAGTCAGCACATCTAGAGATTGTATGGAAGGAATACCCTCTCTCATACAGCATCAATCAATCTCCAATAGTTTTAAGTCTAGGGTCATTATGCCACCCATTTCTCTCCTTCCCTCTTGGCCCTTGTTTAATTGGGTTGATATGTGTCCTTTGCTCTATGCCACCATTGCCACAGTTCACATGTGCAGGATTCCAGTGGCCTGAAAGCCTCTGCTTCCCTGTGTTCATGAGCCAGTCTTGTGTCTTGCAGTCTTTTTGCTCCCCCTTCTGCAAAGGTCCCTGAACCAGAGATAAGTGAGGTTCAATATAGGAGTCCCACCCAAGGACACACACTGTGCTGCAGTCACCACCAGCAGCAGCCGCTCCTCCGTTTTCACAGGTGCCACTCCTCCATTCTCATGGGCGTCGAGGCTGCTCTTCTGCTTGCCCTGGGCTGAGGCTGCTTTTCTGCCTGCCCTGGACTGAGGTTGCTTTTCTGCTCACCTAGTGCTGAAGCAGCCCTTCTGCTTTCCTGGTGCTTCCTCCTGTCATCACTGCTTCTGTCTGGTCCCAGACCCCAGGGCTTGTGAGGAGACTGTGTCAGTGGAGCCACATTCAGACACAGGAGACCAGCTACAGTGACACAGGTCTGCTTTATTCAGCAAGGCACAAGCTTTTATAGGGGTAGTGGTCCAATCACAGCACAGCAAGTAGGATACCTTATTAGCATAACAGACTTAGTGTTCTATTAGCATAACAGACTTAACATCCTATCAGAGAATAGTGGGTAGGATGTCTCATTAGCATACTGGGTTTCAGATTACAGAGCCTGGATTCCTGAAAACCACGTGACTGTTGCAATGTCTAAGTGTTGCAATTTTGGATTCCAAGGGTGGTGATTAGGGAGTGACAAGCTCTAGGCATCAGTCTTATGATCTGCCAATGGGAGCAACTGTCACAAGGCATTTCTTGTGGCTCCAGCAGTCAGGCCATTGCCTTGGGCCTGCTGTATGGCTGTCAATAAGACTTTTACCCTAGGCTCAATCCTGTCTCCCACACTCTGCAGTATCTTATTCTTTAAAACTTGGCCAGTTTTGGCCTTCTGTGTGCATCACATTCTACTGTGTAAGAAAGCTTTACTGGTTAGAGTTGAGGTATGCATTAGTTTTCTCTCTACTCCTCTTTCCACTATGTCCTATGAACCTTACATGTGGTGGTTCAACAGTAGATGTGTCACCTAGTACTGGTCATCACTCAGACATATATTTTCTGTGTCTGACCAGTTGAGCAATTCCAAAGTAGCCTCCATCTGTTGCAAAAAGGAGATTCTTTTATTAGTGGTGTATTTAGCATATAGTAGGAAATTTCATTTGCCTAGAGATACGAAAGAGATAATGTTTTCTCTAGGATCTATGTCCTCTCTTGCCATTTGTATTCAGAAGAATTTACTATACCAGTCATGAGTTCACTCCCACCGAGAGGGCTTTAAATCCAATAGATAGCTGTTGATTGCTCCCCCAGATAACAGTGCCACTACTGCACTAATAGGGGTAGTTTGCCATGTCAGTTGTTATGGTCATTAGGGTTTAGGGTTTGGTTGGACCATTAATTTTCTCCCTTAACAGTTTGTATTTTATCATCTAACATTATGATAGCTAAACTTCAGGTAGATGACATCCAGGTCATTTCTGCTCCATGGCTCTAAGTCCTGTATCTGAAGCATGTCTTGTCTTCAGCTGTAGATCTTACCTGCTAGTTATGGGTGATAAACAAGAAGTTTGGCAATAGCTTGTATTATTTTGGCAGTCTCCTGGACTACCTTCATCAAGCATTTAAAGGGAAGTCTCTTCTGTCTGGCATTGTGTTCTTTGCTGAGCAATTCCCAGGTATGTATTTGTCCTAACTTTAAGATGCTGTATGGGAATTTCTCATGGGGTTTCTACTGTTACTCAGTTGGTTTTAATAAATGTCTTGAAGTCCACTAATTGAAGTCTATTCTTTCAGATATTAGAATATTAACCCTTGCTTGTTTTCTTAGTACCATTTTGTTGGAATGCTGTTTTTTCCATCTGTTTACTCCAAGATGTTGCATATCCTTGAAGCTAAGATGCATTTCCTGTAGATGATAAATAGATGGATTTTATTTCTTAATCTATTCAACCTGCCTTTGTCTTTTTATTGGGTACTAGAGGTATTGATTTTTATAGTTATTGTTATAGCATTGTATTGCTTACTGTAATCTTATTTGTATTTGTATTCTTAGTTTATTTTGTGTTTCCATACTTTAAGCCTTCATTTGTTTTCTTACTGTAACCTCTTGAGTATGCTCATTCTTATATTCAGTCCTTTGTATTGCTTTGAGCATTCTTTGTAGGTCTGGCTTTGTGGACACAAATTCTTTCAGCATATTTGTATCATGGACAATTTTTCTTTCTCCTTGACTATGATAGACAATTTTTCTGGGTAAAGTGATTTGGGTTGGCATCTATGGTCATTTAGAACTTGAAATAGTTTTCTCCAAGTTCTTCTACTTTAAGTCATCCATAATTCTGATAGGTTTCCCTTTATGTGAAATTTGCTTTTCTTCACCTCTATCAGCTCATCTTTCAGTACCCTCTCTTCTGTATAATTAGGGCTGTTATTATGATACAATGTAGGGAGTTTCTATTCTGGTCCTCCCTTATGGGTGTTATGTGTACTTCTTGTATCTGCATAGGTATGTCTTTCCTTAATTTAGGGATGTTTTTCCTGTAATCTTGTTGAAGATATGGAGGGGGCTACCCCCAAGATAGGAAGGAGAACAGCATGGGAGGGTGTAACTAGCTAAGCAGAGTAAATTTGATCTCTGGGCTGGGACAGTGAGAGAGGTCCAATGTTTGAGTTGCAATTGCAAAATTGACTTCAGAGTGTTTGGGATCAGCAAGTTGGGATGGAGATGCTATGTGAGCAGATTGGCTGTTAGGTTAGGGTGTGAATTCAAAGATCATGGGAGAACATACTTCTGATATAGGGTCATAGAGAGGACTCGGGGGTAAAATTCCAAACCACATGTATGGAAATGCAGAGGATACCTGAGAACCAAGCTCAGTTGTGGCGAAATTGGCCCACTTTGCCAAAGGAGATGCAGGCAGATCAGGAATGGTATAGAGTCCATGTGACCAGAGGAAATCTAAGAGCTAAGATTGTGGAGAACAAGGAAATCTCAGGAAAGAAGCTCCAAACCACAAGACTGAGGCAGGGGGGAGGATACCTGGAGAAACAGCCTGGGTTGAGAACTGAGATGGTGGGGATTGATTCACTGTGTCAAGACAACATCCATGTTGGTCTGAGATGGGATAGGATCTCTAAGACTTCTTTCATTTTCTATAACTTCGGTATCCATTTTTAAATATAATTTTCAAGATAACACCACTTCCCATGGATTACAAAGTGTATCTCATCTTTAGAAGCATGAAGCTTGAATAAATTTTTTGGACTTGAGACAAAGAGGAATCATTGTCACAGGAAATATGATAATAAATGTTGTAGGAAGAAAATGCTTTGAAAGAATCTATTATAGTTTTCTTGAGTGATACAAAAATCCCCAGAGGCCCTCCTCCCTTCTCTGTTGGTGGAGAAGTTATTTCCATTAGAGTGGAAAGGATAACCCATTGGAAAATTTAGTGTCTCAAAGATTCTAGAGGCTTCGTAATCTCCCTATATTATCATTTTCAACTTCCAAGAATCTTCTGCCTCCACTTAATTTCACTTAATTTTATCATTTCAGTAATAATTTTATCATTTCAGCTGGTAATTCAACTGGATTCCAACCCAGTTGGTATCTTAAATTTGATTTTAAGTCATCTTAGATTTATGGATAGGAGATAAGGGTTTCTTGCATAGCACACATTGAAAGTTTCAAATAATTTATGTGGTAATTAACATTTGATTTAAATTTCTGACCTCATTCATTTTTACCCTCACTTTGTCATGTGGTACAAGGTACAACTGATTATTGCTCTCATTACTTTGGAAAGATGTTGAAGAGCACTAAATATTCAGTCCCTGGAATCGCCACTGCTTATGCATAATTATGGGGGAGTATGAAAAGTGATCTATGTCATGAACTACCTGTACTCTAGGACAATGTGAAAATATAAAGCACTCATTAGAAAAAAAATCTTAATGATATAATGGAGAATTGTTTTAATGTAATATTATTATTTCTTTGAGAATTTCATGCATGTATACAATATATTTTTAACGTATTCACCCTTCACCCCTAACTTCCCTGACTTGTAACCTAATGGTCTTCCTTTTTAATATCCAGAATTTCAATTAAGTGCTTTACATTATATGTATGGCACAGGTATCAGAAATATAACAGAAAATGAGGGAAAACTTCTTTGTACCTAGGAGTGGAAAAGCTCGACTATCAGGGCCTGGGTGCCCAGGACCATGTGCAGCATCAAGACCTTAGCTGTTCATCAAGGGGAGTGGGAAGTTCATGAGAATCAGTCCACCAAAGTTTAGAAACTGCAAATGGTAGAAACCTCCCATGTCCCCATCATTTAATGTAACACAGAGGCAAAACCATTGTCATGAATAGCTTGGGACCTTGGGGAGGGAGTCAACTGGGATGGAGCCACTCAAAGCTGAAATTTAAGCTCCATCCTCTATTTTGATCTATTATCAGCAACCACCAAAAGAATGTGGAACCATGACTCACTCTTCCTGTCCACAGTTCTGCACTCAGAGGAGGGGCCCACAGGTCCAGGTCACAGGAGGTAACCACATCTATAATTTATAGATGAGGACCTCAGCTCTAGATTCATAGGAAGAGATACACATCTACAGCACACAGGATGGAAGCACAGTTCTTTTTTACAGAAGTGTGCCACAACAGTGACAAACAAGAAGGGATCACAGCTCCAGCTCACAGGAGGAGGGCCACAACTCTGGATCACGCAAGGGGATCATAGTTTTAGCTTAGATGAGGGGACTGCAGCTCCAATTCATGGGAGGGAACCACAGCTGTAGGCTCATGGAAGGGGACAGTATCTCTGGCTCATGGGAAATGACCATAAATCCACCTCACAGGAGAGGACCAAAACTCCATCTCACAGTAAAGGACCACAACTCTGGCTCATGGGAGATGACCAAAGTCCACAAGAAGTGACCAAAACTCCATTTTCAAAAGAGGGGACCACTGCTCCAGAGCACAGGAGGGGGTCAACACTCCAACTTCACAGGAAGTGACCAAAACTCTGGCTCACAGAGGAGGACCACAGCTCCAGGCTTATGGGAGGAGACCACATTTCCAACTAATAGGAGGGGACTGCAATCCAAAATTCACAGGAGGAAAGAAAACCTAGTGGCGAATTTTTTAATCTAGAAAACCAAATAATTCTCTAAGCTGTCCTATGTTACTTATTAATCATAAGCATAACAAAAGCCCAACATAATTAACTTATGAGCACAGAAATTTTTTATGGCTCACAGTGTTGAAGGTTCCTGTACATGGCATATTATCCCTTTTGCTTTTAGGCTTGTGCTGAGGCAGTGCATCATGGTAGGGCATACGTGATGAGCTAAGCTGCTTACCTCACAGCTTGCAAGAATACAGAATGAAATAGGAGATAGATATCCCCACAATTGTTTTCAAGAGCATGCTGTTAATGACCTCAAGACTTACCACCGGAAATCATTTTTTTAAAATTTGTGTGTGTGTGTGTGTGTGTGTGTGTGTGTGTGTGTGTTTCTGTGTGTGAGTGCAGGCACATGGATAGAGGTTGGAGGATAACCTTAGGTGTAAGCCCTAACCTTGCACCTTCTTTGAGACAAGGATACTGTTGTTCATAGCTGTACATGCTAGACTAGCTGATCCACAGTCTTCCTGAGATTGCCTTATCTTCAATTATTTTCTAGTCGTTAGAGCATGGGGCTTTCAGATCCATGCTATGGCTTCGATCTTTTAAGTGGGTTTCAAAGATCCTAACCCAGAACCTAGCACTGGGGCAGCAAGCACTTTATTATTTGTTCTTCGTCCCAGCCTACCAGGACCTACTTATGAAGTTTCCATCAACTCTAAATAGGACTGTGTTGGGCACCAAGTAGTTAATATATTGATATTTAGGCAATATTCAGTGACCAAACTATAAAACAATTCATAATATGATAGTAATTAAGGAAAATAGATGTGGAAAAGAAATGGACAAAATATGAAAGAAGATAAAATGGAGTAAAACAAATATATACAATGAATATTGTATAAAATCATTAGTCATTAAGGGAGTTAAAATTATGAGTACATCTGATGATATTATGTTTAAAAGTAATCAAATTAATTAAGAAATGTAATTATCTTTTGAGTAAAAAGCAGTGCTTTAAGATACTATTAATAAATAGATGAATAAAACTTGAATGTTAATGAAATACCTATTTGGAATAAAATATAGAATATTATGTAGGGTTCCGTGAGTCACAGTGAATATAGTGTATAATCCTTTAGTTGATAAAATTTGGGCTAAATGGTTTTACATATGTCCCAAATATATATTCTTACACACATACATAAGTAATACAAAAGTAAGTTGTAAACCTACAGTACACTGAATAAACCATGAACTTAAATAAACCATTAAGATTCTTATAGAAGAAAAGATCAAATACTGTTTTATATAACTACTAAGTATAGACTCAAACCCAATCTTATACAAACTGTTGTGGGTGTATTGAAAATAGAATGCATATAAAATATAATGCATTGATACATACTTTTGGGGAGAATTTGATCAAAAATCTAGGGCTTTGAGCATTTCCCTTTTTTAAATAATTCCATACCAGAGTAGAATATGTACTGTGATCACTTTTACCTCAGTTGCCCTCTCCTATCCTCTGTCACTCATGCTTATCTCCTTCTTCTTCCAAAGTAGTTCCAGTCCTACATGTATGTCTTTTTTTTTTTCCTTTTGGTTCCAGGAAGGTGAAGCTGCTGTGTTTATAGTACCATGTGTACATAAAAGGCATTCCATGGCTCTCTGTGTATGGGCTCTAACAATTTCCTGCACACATACACAATTCTCCCTGTCATTGGAAGGATTGGTGTCAATGTTCTCTGCAGAACTGAGCACCAAAACCTCACTTACTCACCATATTTTGACAAATTGTGAGTCTCTGCCTTCACCATTGATTAACCACAGAGGCAGCATGTTTAAAATCTTTTTATTGAGTGTTTGTATATTTCATACAACAGTTCTTAATGAAATTTATACCCTCCCTTTATTTAATTGATTTTTGTTTTCTAATCCAATCAGTCTGTGTCTTTTTACTAGAGGACTGAGATCATTAATATTGAGATTTATTATTGACCAGTATTTATTCATTCTTATTACCTTGGTGTTGTAGTTTTGTTTTCCAAGACCTCTTCTGTTTGGTTAACTGTTCTGGAATTCTTTGCTTATTACTTCTGCATTTTTATTTCTACTTTTATCTTTATTTTATGTACGTATGTACATATGTATGTATGTCTTGAATTTTTGTGTGTTTCATAGAGAAAATTCCAATCAATGTTAATCATCTTTATACCACTTCCCCCACTGTCACCCTCCCATAGCCTCCCCCCAGTAGAATTCACACATTCTGTCGTTTGTCTTAAGGCCAGATGTGTCAATTTAGATTCCCCAAAAGTCCCTCAGTTCATCTACTGAAGTCTAGTCAGCCTATCTAGACTCTCTTCCTTTAGGAAACACATCAGCTCTTCCTCACTCTGGAGTAATCAGTTGCCAATATTTCTTCAGCTATGATTGGGATTAACTGTCCATTTACCCAGTTCTATGCTGGGTTTTTGTCTGTTTGAGTTTAAATGAGTCCTGTGCATGCTGACACCATTGCTGTAAGTTCATATGAGCAGTGTTCCAGGAACTTGTAGGACTCTATTTCCATATGGTCATGCAACTCCTCCCTTGATCTTACAATCTTTTGGTCCCCTTTTCCACAATGGTCCCTGAGCCCTGGGAGGTTGTAGTATAATATAGGAGTCCAGTCCAAGGACCAACATGCCGCAGACTTTTAGTCTCTACGTTTTGGCCATTTGTGTACTTTTGTGTTCCTGGCCCTCAGTTGCATAAGGGAGATTCATTAATGAGAACTGAGATATTCATTATTGTCTTCTTTAACCCTTGTTCTATGTTCCTTGAGACTTAGGTGTAGAGGTTGCATTGTAGATGTACCACTTAGACTTGAGAAATTCACAGACAATGCGTATGTGTGACCAGTTTTGGTTCTCTGTAATAGACTCTGTCTAGTGTAAAAGAAGCTTCTTTAATGAGTGGTGACTGGGATACTTATCTGTACATATAAGAATACATATTTTGAACATAGAAATTGTATTATCCTAGGGATGTGACCATCTTGGGATTTTCTCTAGGATATATGATATTTCCAGTCATGTGTATTTGTCTATGTTTACAGCACCACATATGATTTTCCTCCCATTGAGTGGGCTTTTAGTCCATTAGTTAGCTATTGATTGCCCCCAAGATAAAATTGCCACTAATGAACCAACATTGTATGCTCTACAGGTCAATAATGTGATTATTTGGACTTGAAGCTGGTGTTGAACCAAAGATTAATGTTCTCCCTTAGCACCTTGCATAGTGCTTTCCAAAGCTATTGTGAATGGAAGGGTTTCCATGTACTCTTTCTCCAACTGCTTATTATGGGTATACTGAAAGGCTGCTGATTTTTGTAGACTAGTTTTATAAGATGCCACTTTACTGAAAGTGTTAATCATTCCTCAGAGTTCTCTAGTGGAATTTTGGCATCTCTTAGGTATATCATATCACATGCAAAAGGGAATAATTTGTCATCTTCCTTTTCAATTAGTACGTCTTTAATTTTCTTCTCTTGTCTTATTGTTCTAGCACGAGTTTCAAGCCCTGTTATAAAAAGGAGTGAAGACAGTATGCAGTCTTGTGTGGTTTCTGATTTTAATGGAAATGCTCCCAGTTTTTCTCTATTTAGAATGATGTTGGCTGTGGTTTGGTGTATATGGCTTTAATTATGTTGAGGTATATTTCCTCTAGTCCAATTTCGTCTAGGATTTTTAACATATTTGCATACTGAATTTTATCAAAGGCCTTCTCAGCATCTATAGAGATGACCTTATTGTTTTTGTCTTTGTGTCCATTTATATGATTTATGATATTTATTGACTTACATATACTGAAACATCCCTGCATCTCTGGAATAAAGCCAACTTGATCATGATGAATGATCTTTTTGATGCATGTCTGGTGTATATGCAGGTTTTGTTATTGTAATAGCCATTGTTATTTACAGTGGAATTTAACAAAAATTAGATAACAAAAATAGAGCAATAGCTAATGTTACTATTAGCAGATGGTTTGCTTTTAATATTCAAGATAAAAATTACAAAGGAATTTAAAATAATAATAATATATGGGGTGGAGAGATGGGTCAGTGGTTAAGAGCACTGACTGATCTTGCAGAGGACCCAAGTTTGAGTCCCAAAACCCATATGGCAGCTACAAATCGCCCTTACCTCGAGTTCCAGGGGAATCTGAAGTCTTCTTCTGACCTCCACGGCTTTGCAAATCATGGGTGCACTCACATACATGCACATACACTCATACACATAATATAAAAAATAAATAAAATATTTTAAATAATAAGATATTTAAGTAACTCAATATAATATTATGGAAAACTGCTTCATATAGAAGAGCATTAGCAAGACAAAAATGAATGAACTTAAACTTTATTACAGCATAAATTCACATTGAAGACCATAGAGTTTTATAATTTTTATAAAGGACATATTTTCTTCCTATTCTTTCCTGAATTAATACATTAAATCAATGTGGTTTCAGTTGAAAGGTGACTGAATTTGTTTAAACTTATGAAATGATCCTGAAGTAAATATTCAAGTGTATTTCAAAACTAAAAACAGTGCCTATTTGTATGCATGAGTTTTTATTTTTTAAATAAATAATTTATTGAGAATTTCATACACACATATAAGGTGTTTTGATTAAATACATGCCCACTCCCTCACCTGTATGCCGTTTGTAAGCTTTTGTTAAGAAGTTTTGCATCTATGTTCAGTAGGGATATGGGTTTATATTTTTCTGTTTTGGTTGTATCTTTAGGCTGGTTTTAGTTTGAGAGTGATGCTGGATTCATAGAAGGAATTTGGTAGATCTCCCTGTTTCAATCTTTTTGAATAATTTAAGTGTCGGATATAAATCTTCTTTAAAAGTCTGATAGTATTCTGCTGTGAATCCATCTGGGCCTAGATATTTTTTAGTCAGTCAGGTTTGTATTAATGTTTCAATTTCCTTATGTATTATGGGCCTGTTTAAGTTCTAATCTCTTCTTGGTTTACCTTTGGTGATTCCCATGATTTTAGATAGACATCCAATTCTTTTAGGTTTTCAAATTTAATAGTGTATTTGTTTTTAAAGTATTCCCTTAAGATGCTCTGGATCTTTTCATTGCCTATTGTGATGCTTCCCCTCTCATCATGATTTTGTTGACTTGAAATTGCTCTTTCCTTCTTTTGTTTAGCTAGGCCTAGGGAAGGTCTATCGTGCTTATCATTTCAAAATCAAAAAACGAACAGCAGCTCTTGGATTCCTTGATCCTTTGTATAGTTTTCTTTGTTTCTACTTAATTGATTTCTCCTCTGACTTTTATTATTTCTTCTTGTCAGCTGGGTTTGGGTTTCATTTCTTGTTGCCTTTCAAGAGTCTCGAGTTAGAATGTTAAAGCTTTTTTGTGTGTTCTTTCTGATTGTTTTTTTTTTTTTTTTTTTGTCTTTTTGAGTCAGGGTCTCCTTGTAGCCCCAACTGGAGTGGAAATCTCTGTGTAGACCAGGCTGGCCTTGAACTTCTCCTTTGACCCACTCATCATTCAGGAGTGTGTTGTTTAATCTCCGTGAGTTTGTGTAGTTACTAGGGCTTTTTCTGCTGTTGATTTTGTTTTACTATTTTATTTATTATGTTTTATTATTATTTTATTTTATATGCAAAGTGTATTGCCTGCATGTGCATAAGTGCATCTGTGTGTATATAAGTGCATCCAATTCCTGTGGAGGTCAGAAAAGGTGTGGGATCCTCTGGAACTGGAGTTACAGACAGTTCTTAGCTGCCATGTGGGTGCTGGGAATCAAACAAAAGCCCTCTTCAAGAGCAGTCAGTGCTCTTACCTGCTGAACCATCTCTCCTGCCCGTTGTGGTGTTGATTTTAAGCTTTTCTGCATTGTTGTCTGATAGAATGCATGGGATTATTTCAGGACTTTTTATGTATATGTATGTTTCTTCATTTTGTACCCCAATATGTGATCAATGTTGGAGGAAGTTCGATGGGGTGCTGAATAGAGAGTATGTTCTTTGGGTAGAATACTTTGTAGATATCTGTAAGGTCCATTTGATGTATGATATCATTTAATTCACAAGTCTCTCTGTTTATTTTTTGTCCAGTTAATGTGTGTAAAGGAAACAGTGGGGTAGTACAGTCCACTACTGTTAGTGAGTTGGGGTTAATTTTTGTTTTAATGTCCTGTAGTATTGTTTTTATGAACTTGGGTGCACCTGAGTTTGGTGCATATATGTTCATGAACGTACTATCTTTTTGATTAGTTGTTCCTTTGATCAGAATGAAGTGACCCTGTTTATCTCTTCTGATTAGTTTCAGTTTTAAGTCTATTTTGTCACATATTAATATTGCTGCTCCTGATTGTTTCTTAGTGTCATTTGCTTGGAATATTTATTCAATCCTTTCACCTTAAGATAGTATCTATCTTTGAAGGTGCGTTGAGGTGCTTACAGACAAGAAAATGATAGATTTTGTTTCTCAATCCATTCAACTAGCATGTATCTTTTTGACAGGAGAATTCAGTACAATGATATTTAAAATTATCACAATATGTGCATTGGTTCCCACCCTTTTATTTTCCATTTGCATTCTTGATCTACCTTTGTTTTTCCACAGTTATACCTTCATTTAGCTTCTTTCAATTGCCCCCTGGCTACTTTCCAAAATCAGGGCTAATGTGTGCTAATTTTCATGTTTTTATCATTTGTGCATAAAGTCAAACCATTTTTTAACTGTTCCCCAGCACTTATTTCTCCACAGAATTCATTTAACATTTTATTTTATTTGTGACAACTTGCTGTCTTATTTTTTTCTTATACACCTCTTTCTATCCACTATATATCTATCTATTTTCCAGTCAGTCTATCTGTCTTATGTATGTATGCTTTTTCAACATATATTTTTCTTATATATGTTATCCTTATTCATAGTCACCATTTTCAATTATTCCATATTCTAAATAAACATGCTCCTAGGTAATTATCTAAGAGCCTAATAGCAATGCTGACCAATGAAGAATATTCACTAACCAAAAAGAACAAGTCAGACTTAGTATGCCAAACAGCAAGCTATTGACATAGAGTATAGTAAACCAAAGATGAGAACTTATAAATTGCAGCAATTAGTAATTTGCTGTATGTCTAAAAACTCAACAAATGATCTTTTCCCTATTCTCTCTCCTATATACGAAGATATGGTAGATTATTCTAAATATTCCTCCATTCTCAGGAATTCTTTCTCTTCCTTTCTTTCTCTTTCCTCTTTATTTTCAATATTGGGATTGAAATCAAGACCTCCTACATGTTAGGCCTGTGATTAAGTTCTGAATAAAATCTCTATCCTATCAAATTTATTTATTTTGGTATAGTATTGTCTTGTATATGCATTTGTGTCTCCAGTGGGTTCTGTCTGTCATTTACATATGTAATATCACTAATAACATATTGTCAAACAAAAGTTGTGCTTCATATAATACTGAAATTTCAATAGAAAATTTTGACATCATACTTCTAAATGTAATTGCTATAAGAAAAGTTAGCTTTCTCAGTTAGTATTTATATTTACATAATTATAAAATACCAATGTAATACCTAAATTTGATCTTGAAAACCACACACGTTATTTATTTTTAGTAACGGCAGGCATTCTCATAGAAGATGCTGAATATAACGGACATTCAGTATGTTTTCACATTTTACTGCCACTGTTTGATAAAATTTTATTTCTGGGGTTGGGGATTTAGCTCGGTGCAGAGTTCTTGCCTAGCAAGCACAAGGCCCTGGGTTTGGTTCTCAGCTCCAGGAAAAAAAAAAAAAAAATTTCCACGAGATTGAGTTTTCCATGTGGAATTCTGCCTGCTTTTCAGAACTCCTTCAGAGTGCAGAGCCTCTATCTGTTTGAGATTTGTTAATGTTCTCACAAAGTCAATGCAAGAAAAAAAAATGCTATGCTTATAATTTTTACATCAAAAACTGCTGGCATTGAAAAATGAAGAACAAACCTTCCTTTGCATCCTGACACGTTCTGAATAGCACTGAACTCTTAACATGAAATCATTTTGAGGTGAACTTATGCTCCTAAGTTGTAATCTTTTCTTAAGATAGTGTTTCAAAAATATACAGGTGCATTTACAAGAAATAAATACTTGATAGAGTTATATTCATTGTTTAAAATTTTTAACTTTTGCTTTGAAATTCTGATAATGTTTAAGTAGTTCTAGCTATGGTTTTGTTTTGCAATATACTATGTTTTATTCTGTGTGTTTAAATATAAAGCAACCTGATGCTATCTACTTAGAGTAAACAGATACATTCCAACTTTATCAATAACAAAATGAATTATATCTTTCAAAATAAGACAAAATATTAAATGATAGTATGAGTCTCTCTCTTTCTCTGTAGAATGCTAAATTTAAATGCCACTATCTCTACTCTGATCCCACTTTAAGTGCGCCTTATTCTGACTAGTCACAGGACAGCAGCCAAGTGGAAATGACAGTGACTGACAATTACAGAAGAAATAAAATGGCTTCCAGAAGTTCAAAGAGACCTGTGGACCTCAATCAACTGAACTACAAATCCATTAAATGACTTAATTTTGTGTATCCAACTGTGAGATATATTTACCACTACACTGACAAGAACCATAGATAATAAATGCAGCCAGTAAAGCAACTCACCAACTGGGAAGTGTGTTCTGTGTGTTGAATAATGTTGTTTATAGGCAAAAACTGCTAAGGTGGTGTGCCATGCCAGTGCTGAAAGGTCCAAAATAGTAAAGGTAAATGGCTGATGATATCACTTATTTGAAAGATCCCAAACCTCCCATAACATTAATCACCAAATTCAAATAAGCATACTGTTGAAATGAAAATGAAGCATTGGCCATTTTAAATCTGAATCTGAATGGAAGTGATCAGCACTAATTTTGACAAAGTCCTGCCCAGATTCTACTCATTTTTCAGACTTGAATGTCAGAAACGGTTCAGTTTTCAGTGGAAACATCCCTATGAGGGCAAAAGCACATTATAGTTCGTATTAAAACTTCAAAATGATTATTTTATTTTCCTTCATCAAATATAAGAAGGAAGATGAATTTTTAGATCATTGCACAAATTATGACAAAAATAATATTGGTCATTCTTTCACGTAACACATGGAAAATGATAACTAAGATACAGTTGTGTATCAGAAACATTAGGTGAGTCATGGCGCAATGAATGCATTTGATTATCTAATTTGACTAAGACACTATTATGAAAAGCAACAGCGAAAGGACATTCATTCAAAAGAATAAAGATAGATTAGAAAAGACAATGAAAATTTTAAGATTCTATTTTGTTCCCATGTTCATTCATGTAGAAATCAACACAGACAGATGAAATTTTTGCTTAGTTTTCAACAGTAATTCTTCATTGGTAACTCTGTATGATATGAGGCTTTACTTGGGTCAATTTATTTGAACATTGTTCCAATCCACCTGTTCTAGAATTTTAGCAATTATCAACATTTTTTTGCCTCAAAATCTGTAAACTATATAATTTAGTTTAATTTACTTTGGCATTATAATTGCTGATTGGGAAGTAAGTAAACACATAGCAAACATATGCATCTTTTATGCTGAGAAGTACATGATGATTAATTATAATAAATTCCTTTCAATAAAATAAAGCAACTAAAGAGATTAAGGAAACTTAACATTACGATTTAGAAAAAGTCCAAAATAAGCATCCATTATTATTCTTTAACCTTCTTAATTGGCAGACAAATGGGAAAACATGAATACTAGTCTATAAATATCAAAAAATCTATATAAAATAGCTAATTTGAAGCTTGTAGAAAATATAAGTAATGGCCATTAAGCAAGTATATACTGTTTTCATACTTTGAAATAATGCATTATGTAGTCAATTTCATACTTGCCCTATATTTAAATAGTATATGTATACAATTTATACACATATAAATGTTATGTATGTTTATACATATGTTTTTAAATCATATATCCCATGTTATGATGCTTAACTGCTGATATTTTAAGGTTTTTCTTCTTTTGATAGTGGGTAAACCTCAGAACCTCATATACATTCAGTAGGTACTGTGTCACTGCACTATGTCCCCAATGCTTTAGTTGAGGCTGTTCATTGTATTTTTCCTATTTGTTTTACATGCTTTCTTAGGAAACGATCATTTGAACAGACCAGGTGGCAGAAAGGCTGTAAGAACCGGGGGTGAGGTTGACTACAATGTAACAGTTTTCTTGGCAGCTGGGAACTTGCTGATATGAACTTATAGCAATGATGACAGCATACAGAAGACTCATGTAAACTCAAACCAGACAACTACCTAGCATAAAAGTAGGGAAATGGGTAAGTAGCTCCAACATTAGATGAGGTACTAATGGCAACTAACCACTTCTGAGTGAGGGAGAGTTGGTCTTCTTTAAGTTAGTGACACTAGATAGGATGACCAAGCTCCAAAGGATGGACTCACACCCAGGAACATTTGGGGACACAAATTGGACTTAAGATATATGATAGATGACAGAATGTGTTATATCTGGGAGTGGGACTATGGGGGATGCAGATAGGGAAGACGGTTGAAATATGATTAAGATGTACTGCATGAAATACACCAAATTTCAGTTAAAATATATCAAGAAATAAAAGGAAAATGATGAAACTAAGAATAATAAAAAATCTAATAAGATCAAAGTTAATGCATAGATATTTGCCAAATATCTTTTGGGAGTAAAATCTATTTTTATTGCATAAAATGAGAAAGCTGAATCATAGAGAGTTAAATTCTTGCATTTGATAAAATTGGTGAATAATGCAACAGGAAAAATATCTGATTTGATAGTTGTGTAGTTTACTTCACTTAATATGTACTATTCACTGTAAAATAAGAGGAGCCAAATTGGTATGTAAATATGCAAGTATATTTGGAGCCATAGGACCTGTTGATATGCTCCTTCTGATCCTTCTTGACCAGGGAATGTTATCAGTCAAATAAAAATCTCTATTGTGCTGGATAGCTTTAGTGTCAACTTGACACACCTGGGTTGAGGGAGCCTCAGTCGGGAAATTGCCTCTATTGGACTGGCCTGTGGCCATGTCTGAAGGGCATCTTCTTGATGAGTGATGTGGGAGGGCCCAGCCCACTGTGGCTGCTGCCACCCCTGGGCAGGTGGGCCTGTGCATAAGAAAGCAGGCTGAGCAGGGGCCAGGGGAGC
>NW_008343959.1:491332-510240 GCF_000622305.1 Nannospalax galili | reverse complement strand
AGAGGAACTGGGTTCAATCTCCAGAACCCACATTTTTTAAGAAGCAGATATGGTGATCAACACTGTAATGCCGGCACTGGGAAGGTAGAGACAAGAGGATCCCCAGGACTTGCTGTCCAGGCAGCCTAGCTTATTTGGTGAACTCCAGGCCATTGTGAGACCACCTCATTAAAAAAAAAAAAAAAAAAAGACAAACCCCCATGATTATAGATATAAACCACCATGTCCAGCTCACAGGGGGTTATTCTTTTTTATTTATTTTGAGATGGGTCTTACTATATAGCCCTGACTAGGCTGGAACTCAATATGTAGACCAGGCTGGCCTTTAACTCACAAAGCTCCACCTGCTTCTGTTCCTTAAGTGCTAAGATTAAAGGTGCTAATTGGTGGTTGAACCCCCACCTTCAAGACCTAAAAACCACATCAATGACCAGCACAGCAAAGGACATTGGTGTAGTACTGGCACTTTTATCTTGGGGGTAATCAATAGCTACCTAACTGGACTTAAAGCCCACTCAATGGGGGGAAACTTGTACTATAACCTATAAACTCATACTATAAACCTAGCTGTGCTGGATGGCTTTAGTGTCAACTTGACACACCTGGGTTGAGGGATCCTCAGTCGGGAAATTGCCTCTATTGGACTGGCCTGTGGCCATGTCTGAAGGGCATCTTCTTGATGAGTGATGTGGGAGGGCCCAGCCCACTGTGGCTGGTGCCACCCCTGGGCAGGTGGGCCTGTGTTGCATAAGAAAGCAGGCTGAGCAGGGGCCAGGGGAGCAAGCCTGTAAGCAGCATTCCTCCATGGCCTGTGCTCCAGCTCCTGCTTCCAGGTTCCTGCCCTGAGTTCCTACCTTGGGCTCCCTGATGAACTGTGACCTGGGAGATGTAAGACAAATAAACCCTTTCCTCCCCAAGTTGGTACTGGTCAGAGTATTTTGTCACAGCAATGAAGAACAAACTAAGACATCTATTAACACTTATGTGTCCTACAATGATAAAAAGATTCAAAAACATGCAGTGGGAAGCCAAGCTCTGCTTACTATATTTCCTCATCTAAATAATGTCCTGACATTATTATTTGTTCATTAGTATGAATTAAACATAAGCAGAAATTATAGTATGCTACACCATACTGAAATGAATTTATATCAATGAAATTTTTCTTTGAAAAGAATCTTCTTATAACCCACATCCAATTTAAGAATTCTGCTTAGCATCAGAAAATAAGATATTAGCTTTAATAATTAAATTTGTATGCATTATCTTAGTTTGTACACCTCTTTTTTCATGAAAATTATGAATTTAGGAACTGAGTCTAATTCTGTGGTTCAGTACATTCTCTACTTATTAAATACCCCAGAGATTTATTTTTATTTCTTTTTAAAAATTTTTATTTATTATTTCTATTTTATGTGTATGCATGTATTGATATTGCCTGCATGTAGGTAAG
Source organism: Nannospalax galili (assembly GCF_000622305.1). Taxonomy (NCBI): domain Eukaryota; kingdom Metazoa; phylum Chordata; class Mammalia; order Rodentia; family Spalacidae; genus Nannospalax; species Nannospalax galili. The sequence goes on along the minus strand of NW_008343959.1, from coordinate 508,787 downwards.
TGCACCCGTTTTATGCAATGGCTGTGGAGGACAGAAGAGGCAGTCGGATCCCCTGGAATGGAAGTTAAAGACAGTTGTTAGTTGCCATGTGGATGCTGGGATTCAAACCCAGGTCTTCTGCAAGAACAGTCAGTGTTCATAACCACTGAGAAATCTTTGCAGCCTTCTTTTTATTTCTTTAACTGGAATTTTCATACAGTATATTTTGATCATATTTAGATGCCCTTTGCAATGTACACCTATACTTAATGTACTCTGTTATATATAAAATAAGGATTAGAGAGCCTAATTTGTGTACTTAAATGTTCTTCAGTGTGGATACATTATCTGGAGCTTCATTAACCTACTAAAAATCATATCCTTGAAAGACTGACTCTTCTTTTCCCAGCAGTCATTGGTTATCAATAGTTCTCAGATAGAGTTGCCGTTTCTTACCTGCTTCTGGACATCTATGCTGGGATATTGTATGACTTGAGCTTGCATGGGACTTGTGCATAATTTCATCATAGTTGTGAGTTTATATGCATAACTGACCAGGTGACTAGAAAAATGGATTTATTTGTGGTTCTTCACCACCCCTGGCTCTAATAACCCTTCCCCCTACTCTTCTTAATATTATGGGAGTGACCAACCACTTTCTAATCAGACATAAGGTCTGCTTTATAAGAAGGAGCTCATATTTATATTGGTATCAGGCCAAGAAAACTAAGGCTAGACAGATCACAGCTAGATAGGTGACAGCCTAATAACAGTTTTCTGCTAAATATATTGTTAAAATGATTCCTAATGCTTTCTTGCTATTCCTTTACATTAATACATTACTCAGCTATCCCTAGAGGAACTTTCTTATGTAGTAGATAGTGATTAACACACTGCTCAATGTGCAGAGATTAAGAGGTTGCAGAGGTCTTATCCCTGAAAAGGACAGCAATATCAAACTTCTGTTTCCCAGCTCAAGAACCCAATGTTCTTTTTTATCACTTAATCTGTTCAGTTATTATATATGGATGTGAATTTTGTTACACTTCACAAATTTTAAGCAAATAATTGGTAAAAATAAAAACATGCGAAATATTAGTAATAGAAATAAAATTGGATTCATTTAAATTTTAACTAAAATCATATTTTTTGTTCTGTTCCTTTCAATAACTGGATACAAACAGGATGACATAATAATACATTCAATGATAAAGTTGAACCCTTATCTTAGATGAAATCAAGTAACTATGATGTTTTGCATTGATTTCACATTTTAAATTTCCTGTAAAGAAATATTATTAATCAAGTTATAGCTTCCTACCTGGTATTATGATGCCATTTCATTTCAGAAACATTGACTTTAAGGAAAAATTTCAGCTTCCTATTTAAGTGTTGGTATTCATATTGGCACATACACCATCACCTCATTATAATTACCACTTCTTTATGAATATTAAGAAGGTAGAATTGGGACCTAATATTTCAACAATTTCCAGGTCATAAATAACATACTTATAAAGGTTAACGAAAGAAATAAAACTGCATCCTTGTATTAGCCTTTCACATTCTACTCCTCTTTCCCCATTCTTTGAGTGAAACCATGAGTGTACTGTAAGTGATCCTGAGAGAAACAGATGCAACCACTCTGCCCCTGAAATCTTTGCTTCCAATAGTGACAACTGGAGTAGTGATTATCTCTTAATATCCTAAACTCTAGTAGTCTTTCTCTTGGTCAACTCTGCAAAGGTTAAAATATGCCTAAATATAATATTAAATACATACTGTTGTCAGAATTCATTACTTAACCTACATAGTAGGGGTTCCTACTGAAGAATATTTTTACCTAAGATGTATCAGTACTGGGGCTGGAGAGATATTAAGGGCACTAGCTGCTCTTGATGTATACCTGGTTTCAATTCCCAAAACTTATGAGGCAGCTAATGATCATCTCTAAGGAAATCTAATACCATCTTCCCATCTCTGTGGGCATTGTACGATACGTGTACACTTACATGTACTATTAAGTCTCATATATTCATACACCAAACTTAAGAAATAATAAAGAAAAGAAAAATTCAAAAAATATTTACTCTTAAAAGTAGAAAAAATATTAAAAAATCCTACATATTTTAAAAACTGTTACTATGTAACCCATTTGAGATACAGTTTCTGAAAACCTGAGAAATTTGAATTAAAATTAGGTGGTTACCAGCAAAAATCAAATATATAGATATATTTAAAAGTACATAAATATTTATAACTATACATTCATAGGTAAAAATGGTTTGTGAATTATATGTATATAAGTAATACATAGTAATTACACATATGAACTGATTTCTATCCTTGTATACAGACATAGCTCTACTATATATGTGTTTAAAAGACAATGTAGCACATTATGCATATGCATTTCTATGTTTGGGGGCATCTGTATAGTTCTCCCTCTCTTTTCTTTAAATGTCTACAATTGATTAAGAAGCAAATAATAATTTTGACACTGGTATAGATAGTTCTTTTAATTTATTAATTATTTTTATTAGACAATATAAATAGTCCCTATGAGATTTCCAAAAGCGATTAATCTGAGTTGCTTTGTGAGACTTAGCCATTTTTATCCTCTGTGATTATTCATTGTATTATACTTTCAAATTTTGATTTTGTGAAAGAGTGTGAAAATAGACTCCTGTGTACATATTTGGAAGGTGAAAAATGGAAAAATTTGACAGCTCATAAGCTACTGTGGCTGCCTTTAAACAGGCATTAAAATCTTATGTCTTTAGCAGGTGATTAGTCATTCTTGCAAATGAAAGTTTTCATTTTGATTGAATACCGCAGACTTTCCTAAAAAAAAACATACACTTCAGAACTTTTGATAGAGTTGACACATCATATAGATTTTGTCGATATGAACTGAAAAATGTGAAAAGTATATTTTACTCATTGTTTTCTAGAAAGAGGTTAACCATGCACATATATTGTTTAAGGAAAAGCAGGATTAAATTATTTTAATAATTTCTTTTGAAAATTCAAGCCTAAATATTATCTATATATTATATTGGAACAACAACAAAGAATTTCCCTATAGTTACTTAAATCAAAATGACAAAATACATTTCCTCAAACTTTCTGAATTATTTCATTCCAGCTTAAGAACCAGAAAGATGAAGTTTAGCCCCAAAGGTATTCAGTGGAAAAGCTATAAGCCATGAAAATGGATCTTAAATTCAAAGTGCCATCTCAGAAAGCATAATAAAAATAGATTTTCAGTCTGCCCCAAACACAAATAGTAATGCCATAAAACATGAAATACTGGGAGTATTGTATTGCCATCTTTAATTTTTATGGTAGACTTTTTCTCAGATCTTCTCTATGCTAGAAAATAGCCTTATATTGTGTAAAACTCATCAACTTCTTTTAACAGATCTGAAATTTGGTTGAAATATCACCATATGAGAATAAATATAGGGATTTTGAAGATTAGAAAGCATTATGGTAATTTATATCATCATTAAAAAGAATTTAAAATGGAATTAGTATTTGGAATTCACCTTTGAATTGGCTCATTACCAAGATAATTCAATCAAAATGTGATCAACTGGGCTAAACGTGAAAGGATCCAGATTAACAGACTTCAGTTTTGCTTTCAAGAGTACACTCTCTCCTATTTGGTTAGCTCATTTTTGAAAGACTTGGCCAGGTGGAGGTCAGTGATTCAATACTCCACTATACTGGTTTATCTAGGTTCATCTGAATGACTACTCTGTACTGTGCTAAGCACGGATTGGATTTTACTACAGGAAAAACTAGAAAGCTAAGTGCCCATTCGAGAGGTTTTTTTTCAGAGATTATAATGAGCAAAATCTTGAATTATACAGTTATGATTTTCATGATATTCACATGGGCGTGTCTGTATGTGTGTGTGTTTTGTGTGTGTGTTATTTTTGATATATCGTCTCATTATTCTCTTTTGGCTGTTATAAGTTTTGTCCATGCTGAGTATGCCTGTAGGCTACACAATTTATATAAAACCAGATTAAATTGACTATTACTTTCCATTTAGCATTTATAATGTCTAATTGTTATTCTGATACTTTAATAACATATCACAAATTGATCAATAGTTATATTATGTAATATGTATATAAATAAACATATGCACTGAGAATCCAACACAAAGCAAATTTTGGAGTGTTTCCAAGGTTTCAAATTATCATGTCCCACAAAAGTTGTCAGCAATGTTTATTCTTACTTAGGTCTTGGTCCCCTTCAATTGAAGTGACTGTGGAAGAGCAGCTGAGTAGCCAGGTGAGTCAGTCAGATATGCTAGGATGCCATCCTCCTGTCTGGCACCAACCCCTGTCCCACTACTATGAGTCTCATATCTTCCCTACTAGTTAGTAAGAGCAGCCCATTCTGTTCCCATGGGCATTACGTGGGCCTTGTCCTCTTCCATCTGAGTCTTCTAGAGAGTGTCTGAATAGCTCTGTGAGTTAGCCAGGTTCATCATCCCCTGCTTTGGATCCAGCTAGAGTCCCTACATTCCATGGCTCAACTTGGGCCTAAGCTCCTTCACCCTCCTGTATAGAACCATACAGTCGCTCAAAAAAAAAAAAAAAAAAAAAAACAAAGGAAAAAAAAAGAAACAAAAAACAAATATTTATTTCTGAAAAAAAAACAAAAAAGCAAGTACAATGCCCCTTTTCCCAAAAAAAAAAAAAAAAAAAAAAAGTCAGAGGATAGAAACTGAATCACAGACTAAGTATTCATTACTGAACAGAAAACAACTAAGATACATCAACAGTATAAACAAACAAACTTCTTCTCAATAAGGACAGGATAGAATCTAATATCAGGCACACAATCAGCAAAAGAAATACATATGTCCAGGTCAAAATAACAACAAAAAGTAATATGGAAAACCAAGATAATATGTCCCCGCCAAAACCCACCAGTGCTATAGAAATGTTCTACAATAAGAACAAACTAGAGAAATGACCCAATGAAGATATTTTAAAAGAATAATATAAAAAGACTAAGATTTCAACAAATTTAAAGAACACATAAACAATTTAAAGAACTCAGTGAGGATATGAATAAACTTCTGTCTGAGGCTAAAGAAAATAGAAACATATAGTTGAAGGTTGAATGAATTGGCAAAGACACTTCAGGATTTGGAAAGTAAATTCATGAAAGAGGTAGAAACTTTGAAGAAAACTTGGTGAAGTGAAGATGGATTTCAAAAACTCAATAAAACAAGGTTTAAAACGACAGGAGAAAGCCTCACTAACAAAATGAATTAAATGGAAAACAGAATTCAAGATTAGATGTTGAAGTTGAAGAAATGGACTGCCTATGCAAGGACTATGAAAAATTGAAAAACAATAAAGGAATATGCCGAATGTCTGGGACATCATGATAAGTACATAGTTATACATCACAGGCATAGGAAAAAGAATAATCTCAGGTCAATGGCACTAACTAAATCTTCAAAACAATTATAGATGAGAATTTCCATGAATTAAGGAACACTTACTGATACAGATGAAAGAAGCACACAGTACATCAAATAATAGGACTAGAATGCAAACTCCGGATAGCATATAATAGTCAAAACCTAAGTATACATAACAAAGAATACTGAAAGCCGCAAGAGAAAAACAAGTTAAATATAAAGGAAACCCATTAGAATTACAAATGATCATAGTTCTCAAGCCAGGATTCTGTACCAAAGCAAAACCGTCTATCATGGTTGAAGGAAACAGAAAAATCTTCCACAATGCAAAGAGGCTGAAATAATTCATATCCAGCAAGTGAGACCTAGAGAGAATACTCAGAGCAATACAAAGAACTGAAGAAAAAAATGACCGTACCCTAGAGGGTACAGAAAGAAAACAAATGAAGGTATAATTATCAAAATAAGACTAAGAACACAAACAGAAAATAAAATGATAGTAACTAATGCACATCTTTCAATAATAACTTTATATAACAATGGCTCAATCTGCAGTAAAAGACAGAGAGTAGTTAAATGGATTAAGAAAAAAAATAACATTGTGTTGTCTACAAGAAAGTCATCCTACCTTTAAGAATAGGCCACTTCCTGGGGCTGGAGAGATAGTGCAGTTGTTAAGAACATTGACTGTTGTTGCAGAAGACCCAGGTTCGAATCCCAGCACCCACATGGCAGCTAACAACTGTCCATAACTCCAATTCCAGGGGATCTAACAGTCACTTCTGTTGTCCCTGGGCATTGCTTGACACAGGTGCACTTATCCATATTCAGGCAATATGCACATACACATAAAATAAAAATAACAAATAAAATATTTAAAAAAAGAATAGGTACTTCCTTAGGTTCAAAAGATGAAAAAAATATTCCCAGAAAATGATACTAGAAAACATTCAAGCGTTGTGATTTTAATATTTGAAAAAGCAGACTTCAAATAAAAGTAATCAAAAGAGATGAGGAGGGTCACTTCAGTTTGATAAAGGGAACATTCACCAAGCGGACATAATAGTTATCAACACATATAGGGCAAACTCTGTCAAATCAAATTTCATAAAAACAGTACTACAAGACTTCAGGACATAGATTAACTTCCACTTAGTAACAGTAGGTAACTTAAGTACCTTACTCACATCAATAGACTTGTCAACTGGACATTGAAAAAATAAATAAATATCTAAATTAAATGAAATCATACATCAAATGAACCTAACGTATTTCTACAGAAAATTCCAACCAAGCACCAAAATTATACATTGTACATAGCTACACATGGAAGCTGTCTAAAAATAGACCGTATACCAGGGCATAAAACAAACATTGGCAAATGATAAAAATGAAATAATTACATGCATTCTAGCAGACCACAATTCAATAAAGCTTAATAACAACAAAGTGAGTTCTAGTAACTGCATGAACACATGGATATTGAAAAACATACTCCTGAATGATAAATAGAACAAAGAAGAAATCAATAAAGAAATAAAACTATTCATGAAAGTACTTTAATGACAATAAAATACAGCACAACAAAACCTCTAGAAAATATTAATAGCAATTCTAAGAGAAACGTTTATAGCTTTAAGTGCCTACATTGAGAACAAATAAATAAATGAGTTAATGCTTACAATTCTAGAAATTGGAAAGCAAGGACAAACCCAACCAAAACCCAGCATATGATAAGAAATAACTAAAAGCAAACAGTCATGAAAATAGAAACAAGAAAATAATGAAAGAATCAGTGAACCTAGGAGCTGTTCCTTTTTTTTTTTTTTAATGTGAATGCATGTATTGCCTGAAGTTAGGTATGTGCATCCATGTCATGCAATGCCCGCAGAGGAAAGAAGAAGGTGTCAGATCCCCTGGAACTGGAGTTATGAACAGTTGTTAGCTGCCATGTGGTTGCTGGGATTTGAACCTGGGTCTTCTGCAAGAATATTCAGTGTTCTTAACCGCTAAGCCTTCTCTCCAGCCCCAGGAGGAGCTTTTTCTTTAAAAAGATAATCAAAATAGTCACTCAGCTAAGGTAACCAAAAGAGAAAGTGGAATGACAACAAAAAAATCCAGAATATTATAAAGGAATGCATTAAAAACTTATACTCGATTAAATTTTAAAAATCTAAAAAAAAAAAAATGGAGGACTTTCTTATTCATGGAAACTATCAAAGTTAAACCAAGTAGAAATCAACAGCTTAAACAGACCCAAAACAAATAAAAATATGGAAATGTTAATACAAAACTTCCAAGCTAATTAAAAGCCCAGACCTAGATGGATTCACAGCATAACATTCCTCATTTCTTGTGACTGATTTTTTACTTGAAGTCTGTTTTGTGAGATATTAGAAAAGCAATGTCTGCTTGTTTATTAGTCCCATTTTCTTGGAATATATATTATTCCTTACATTCATACTAAAGTGTTCCATATACTTGGAGGTAATGTGTGAGTTTCAAACAACAAATATATGGATTTTTTTTTAAATTCACTCAACTGGTCTTTATCTTTTGAAATGGAAGATGAGTCAAATGGTATTATTGGTATTATTATCCAAAGATGTAGATTTTTAACTGTCATTTTATTTTCTTTTGTGTTCTTAGTCTTACTTTTGTTTCTTTATGCTTTCATTGTTTTCTCTAATGAGTGAATATGGTCATTTCTTTGGTCCTTATTGTTGCTTTGAATATTCTCTGTAGGACTGTTTGAGTGAAAACGAATTATATCAGCCAATTTGTATCATGGAAGATTTTTCTTTCACCTTTGACTATGATAGGCAGTTTTCCTCAGTAAAGTACTCTGGCTTGGCATCTATGGTCATTTAGAACTGGGAATAGTTGTTCCATGGTCTTCTGGCTTTCATAATTTACATTGTAAAGTCAATTGTAATTCTGATGTATTTTCCTTTATATGTAACTTGCTGTTTGTCTCTTGCAGATTTCACTACACTTGCTTTGCTCTGTACAATTGGTGTTCTGTGTGCTTCTTGTATCTGCCTAGGTATGTCTTTGTTTAATTTAGGGAAGCTTTCTTCTATAATCCTGTTGAAGATATGGATGATGTCATTGACCTGACTGCTCCTTCTTCAATGCTTATGAGGCATAGATTTGATCTTTTCATAGTGCTCCACATTTCTTGCATATTTCATTCCCACAGTCTTTTTTTTCCATATTCTTAACTCAAGTTCTTCAACTTTGTTACCCAGTCTTGACATTCTCTTTTCCATATCATTCATTCTTCACATTAGGCTTTCTCCCATTGTTTCATATAGGTTTACTTAATTTTTGAATTCCATCTTCATTTCAACATAAGATTTTTTTCAGTGTTTCTCTTTTGTGAATTCACTTTTAAAGTTCTAAATTATATTTGCTATTTCCTTCAGTCATGAATTCATATTTTCTTGATACTTAGTCCAGTGTTTTTGTCTGTCTTCTTTGAGTACTTTGAGTGGGTGTTGGTGAAACATATTAACTATTTTTTTCACATTATTTATGGTTTTGCATTGTCGTTTGGACACATGGAGTTCTGTTGATTGTGTGTCTGATATGAAATTGTAGCCTGCCTTTATTTAGTTGAAGTATGATTCTGCTTATATTGTTATTGTAGGTTTTTCGCTTTCTGGTCTGGTTTGAATAGCTAGTCTGCATTTTAACTTCTCACTTTTGATTTTTTATCGATTTGATAGGATGGTTCCAAGCTGATTAGTGCAGGATGAAGAGGTCTAGGCCCAGTTGGAGACTATGGAGATCCAGTGGCTAGGTTATAGCAGGGAGGTATCAGGCAGGAAGATCAATATGGGCCCTAGGGCTGTGATTGGGAAGGAAACAAGTGGGGAAGGTCTAACTAGGTATGCAGAGTAGGTGTGGACCCTAGTCGAGGAGCCTGTAGCTAATTGGGATGCAGTGGGATCAAGTTGCAGTGGGTATGGTCTCAGACTGGAAGAGTAGAAGGGGACTAGATCGATGACTGGAATGGGGGACAGTATGTGGAGACAATGTAGATATTCAGGATGTAGGGGAATCAAGATGTAGTGGAAAAGTTTGGCTTAGGAGGCTAGTCTAGAGGTCTTCGGCGGGATATGTAGGGGGAAGTCTAAGCCCAAAGATGGAAGGGGGACAACACGTAGAAGGACTGACTAGCTAATCATAGTAGGTATGACTTGAGTTCTGGTGCAGGGAAATGCAGATGGTCTGCCTTCAGGAGGATCAGGATTCAGTGGTCAGGGTCTCTGGAGAGAAGTATAGGAAGGAACCTAGGACTAAGGCTGGAAATAGGACAGTAGTAGAAGAAATATAGCTGCTCAGGATGCATGGGAACCAAGACATAGTAGGCTTTGTTTGACTTACCAGAGTAGGGTGAAGGGAAGATGATCAGGAGGGGATCCTATGGCTAAGGCATGGTGGGGAAAATATTGGGAGGGTCTAACTAGCTAGGCAGAGTAGGTGTGAGCCCTGGAGCAAGAGAGTTTAACTGGTTTGGGTGCCAGGGAATCAAGATCAGAATTCTTCTTTTTGTTGAAACAGTTTTATCTTTTTTAATTCATTGGGAGTATTTAATTAATAAGCAATATCTAAAAGCAGTGAAGAATAATACAAATTTAACAAAAGCTGAAACATAAAATCTTCACTTTCCAGAATTTATGCTTTAGAGTAATAGATAAATATAAAATAAGGGCCATAAGTAAGTATATTACAATTTGATATCTGTTAGTCTTTCAAAATAAAGTTTGTAAATGATAAGAAATTAAGGGAATATAATTTTTGAATGAAGAGAGAATATTCTATTTTTGGTTTGTAGTGTATATATATAAATGCCTGTCTACATGCATGTATGTGGAATGTGTGGGACAGATCCATATCTCCATCTCCAGTAGTGAACACATATTTTTATACTTAAATAAAGATAGAAAGGAAATAAGCAGCCCACATAAGGAATCACAGACAAAATAGCAGTATTATTGTACATCCATCAGAAAGGATCATATTTAAAGACCTAAAGTAGTCATCTCTAAGTGTCATCTTAGAGATATAGACAAAATCCTAGATGTAAATTTAGTTAAATATAACTTATTGCTGTCTTCATGTGATCTAATGCAAAGCAAAGTTAAAATACACATTTGCTTTTATTTTCTAACCTCATCTTTTAATTTTCATCTAAAGTAATTATTTATATACATATATGTACATATATATGATAGGTATTATAAATTAGATATTCTAAATGGTCTAAATATTATTACGATGCTTCAGAGGAAAAACAGAATTTAATAAATAAATGTCAATAAAGAATGAGCAACATATATTACACAATTTACATGAAATAGCATTTAATCAATAATAATGAAATAGAGATATAGCATTTGGATTTGAGACATCTCCAATTTGTGGTTTAAGTTATTCATACTGACCTAAGATTATATTATCCAAGTTGGTATATTGAATCTAAGGTGCATATCCTTACAGGTGCATGCATACAATTTGTAAATTTTCTTCTCTAAAACATATATTAGACACATAAATCAAAATATGACAGAAATAAGAATGAGACAGAATGGCAAGTGAATATGAAGTAAATACAGTCAGTGACATCAATCAAAGGATAGAAAATTGAGGTTTAAAAATATGATGGAGAGTTGAATGCATATGTCTAAACTCACATAAGTGTGAATATTGATATTATTCAATTTTTATATCAATTCTACATCAAGAAGATCAAAAATACAAAATCCTTTCTACACTTATGATTATTTATATCAATTTTATAGTAGCAATTGCATGTATTAATAACTAATTCAATGTTACTGTGGGTGGCAGTGTTTATTTCTATTAATGGTATTTTCAATAATTTTTACAAAATTCTTCATGACATGAAGTCTTCTATGCATACCAACAAATTTATCTGATAATATTGGTATATTGAATTGAAAACACTTTGGGCATTACTGAGGAAAACTGAGGCTTATTTTTTAATATCTAAGATTAAACTCTTAGCATAGAAAGTCTTACCATTATCCCTGTCTTTATCAAGTTTCTTTTACTTTATTTTCACTGATTGCATACTCATGTATGTTTATTTTATGATCGTACTCAGATAAGATAAAATAAAAAATAAGTAGGTTCAGAGTTAATTTGACATATAAATATTGTACAACTCTGGATACTAGAGGCATTGTTTTTATATTTGAAGATTTTATGCACAACATTTTATAAACAAATAACTTTTGTATTTATGAGACAATATAAAATAATAAATTTCCTGAATAATCAAATTTATCTATTTCAGTGCAACATGGGAGATATTTTTCTAAATTCTAGAGATACAGTACTGAACACCAAAGCTTTCCCTTAAAGAATTTGAGTCTTGGAAACATCTTCAGTAGTGGGTTTTCATATAGTATTTTCAAAGGCCTTTAGCTCTATCTGCACTTTCATTCCCTACCCCATTTAATATCTCTTGTTCCATTATTCCTCTTCCCCCTTCAGGAATTTAAACAGAGTCTACATATAATGTGTGTGTGGCGGGGGTGTGAGGCTCTGCCCCTTAGAAACAACACAGGTTATCAAATAAAAATACGGCTATATCTTTTTGAGTTGTTGGTCAGTAGTGTTCAATAGAATACACTTTCCCAAAATAAAAGCTATTCCCATTACAATTGGCTACCCTCAGCAACTTGATGATAAATTTCTGTTGCTGAAGACACCCCATATTTGAATCATAGGACATAGAAAAAAAGCTGCATTGGCTTGGAGTCTTCATCCTTACTGGCTATTTTTCATGATACTAGCAGGTGCTATCTAGTTTATTTTGGTAGGAAAGTCATTAACAATCTTACCCAGCTACAAATCTGGAAAATTATAATAACTACTGGCCTGGATAGATATATCCACTGGTGTAATAGTTACATGAATGCCATGGGAGTAACCAACCATTTTCTAATTGTATTTCAGGCTTGGTTCACAAGAGGAATCTCATGCATTGTATAGTTACCTGGATATCAAATCTATGATTGGCTAGGTTATAGACTCTAGGGTAAAACCTAATACTATTATTCTGATAAATTGACATAGGAATAAACTGTTCCTTAATTTCTTTTTTCTATATCCACAAAATAGTGCATTTTCCAACCCTCATCAGAGAAGCTTCTTTTGAGCTGTAGTTGGCTAAAAATTAGTGAACTAGTTTCTGCAGAGACCAACAAATGATCAGTCTGCAAAAGGTAAGAAACTGTGGAGCGTTCAATGCTAAATGGAACACATATCATAACCTATTCTACCAAGGCTCAGGGATCCTTTTGAAAGAGAAGATACAAAAGATGTAAGTAGCAGGGTTAGTGGAGCAGAATAGCATTTATTGGAGAGAACAGTGCATTTATACCCATGTTCTCACCACAGCTGGGAATTCAAGCACAAGATCTGAATGAGATCAAGTCAACACAAATCTCAATGATATATAGTGGAGGGGGTCATTATGTCCCACACTTATCTAAGGAGCTGTTAGCAATTGATAGTTGATAGCAGAGTGACAATCAATTTTCTTCAGATACGTGGACTTTGAGAAGCTAACCATATTCCAGTATATGGTCCTACACCAATGTACATACAGGGAGCATTAACTGTACTCAGTAGGTTACTACAACATAGAACTATCCTCCTAATATCCCAGGCTTGGTTGCCCCCACTTGCTTAAGATCATCACAAACAAACAAGACTGATGCTCTGCAAGAACGGAGGGGTCGGAGAGTCAGCCACACCCCCCAACTAATCAGTCTGTCAGAGTTGCTACAGGCATAGGTACTAGGGTACCTATGCAGAAAGGCCTTGAGGCACAAACTTTCCTCATTTAGGACAGCTGCTGAAAAGTCATAATCTGGAGACTTCCAGTGCAGTCTCAGAGTGGGGGTAGCCCCCACACTCCTGGAAAGTACCCCCTTGCCCACTGCTCTTAAGTAACTCTAATAAACTTTTCAGTCTCCCAAAATGTAGTTTGGAGAAATTATACCTTACTTTGTCCTTGGGGTGGTGGGAGGAGGGGACTGGATGGCAAATGTGTCTCCCAGAAGGAATTTTAGCAACATTTCAAAAACAAGAGCACAGGAAACTGACAGGAAAATGTAACTGGGGACATAGGGGAAGAATTGGAGACTATGCAAAGCATAGGGGATTTGACTGCAATGCAGTTTATGCATATAAGAAATTGTCAAATAATAAAAAAATATAAAATGAGTATTTTAAATTTAGCAAGGGTTATAGGACTACAAAGGAAAAATATATTCTACCATGTAAAAAATATGTAACCTCAATATATAAGGATCAGGAAACATAGTGGAACATGGGGAAGAGAAAATATTAATGTAACTCTCAAATCTCCAAAGTGAAGCTTCCTCATGTACTGTATTCTGCATTTTTTTAAAATAAGGAAACATACTCTTGATAGCAGAAAATGCTATCTCTTTGAAAACAAGATAAAATTATAGAATGAGTTGTAGCAGTTGAGAAGAGAATTTGAGGAAGAAAAATACATACAGGCAGTTGATGCTGTGACAGCATTTTTGCAATGTAGACCTCAGTTTGCCCATATGCAAAATCTGTATCTGAAATGTTTTTACTGAAGTGCGTGATGTATTGATGTGTCAAGAAAATTCAAAATGAATACATTTATCAGTTATGCACACTTTCTAGGGATTTATAATCAATGTACAGTGTTTAGTGTAAGAATTTTTTATTTATTTGTTTCATAACAAAATGTTGTATGTTTATGTAAATGTGTTTGTGTGTGTTGTGTACAGATATATGCTTTCCTCATTCAGGAAAAAAATGAGCAAAGATGATGAACATATTTTCCACCGTTAGAAGGTGCATTTAAGAAAATTTAATAGGCAACTCATATACTTTCAGAAACCATGTTCTACAGCAATTCTGGCAACTTCAGCATTCTGAGAGAAAGTCAATTCCTCAGTTTGCATTGCCTACCATGATCGCCATTAGTCATATGTTGTTATGGGACAGTTGGAATATAGCTAGTATGAAGGAGGAATTGAATTTTGAATTTCATTTCATTTTAGTTTAAATTTAGGTTGCGTGTATGGTTATAGCTAACACTGTGTATATTTCAGGTAAATACTTTCAAAATAAAGGTCAACATCTTACAACAACAAAAAGTAGAGTTTTAAATTATGAGATTTAAAAAAAAAATGGCTCAGCAGTTAAGAACACTGGTTGTTCTTGCAGAAGACCCAGGTTCAAATCCCAGCACCCACATAGCAGCTAACAACTGTCTGTAACTGCAGTCCCAGGGGATCTGACAGCCTCTTCTGACCTCTGCAGGCAATACATGACATGAGTGCAGTTACCCACATGCAGACAATACACTCATACACATAAAAAAAGTTATATATATATATATATATGATATTTTTATTTTATATGTATGGGTGTATTGCCTGCATGTGTGTAAGTGCACCCATTTCTGCAGTGCCTTCAGAGGTCAGAAGAGGGCATCATGTCACCTGGAACTGGAGTTACAGATAGCTGTCATCCACCAGGTGGGTGCTGGGAATCAAACCCAGGTCCTCTGCAAAAGCAGTAAGTGCTTTTAACCACTGAGCCATTAGAGATAATTTTTAAAATGAGTCAGAGACAGAATGAGGGGGAAAAATGGCCTAAGAAGGACTATTAAAAATGTAAGAAAAGGGGACTGAAGAGATGGATCAATGGTTAAGAGCATTGGCTGCTTTTATGGAGGACTCAGGTTCAATTCCCAGCACCCATTTGGCAGCTAACAACTGTCTGTTACTCTAGTTCAAGGGGATCTGATGCCCTCTTCTGACATTTGTGGGCAATGCATGAAATGGATGCATCTAATACAAGCAAGCAATGCACTCATACACATAAAATAAAAATAACAAATGAAAATGTCACAATAGATAGAATTAAGAAGTTTCAATAACAAATAAAAATGAATTTTCTCCTATGAGCAAGAAAAGGAAAAGGTAATGTGGTAAATAAACAGCTCCACCCCTGTTCTTTCCTTTTTTCCTTTATCCAACCTTTATTCCTCTTTTTTCTGTAATGTTGATATCAATGTGGACTAGAAACATGTGTGTATAGCCAAGGGAGAACCTAGATTATAAGAATTTTGGAAAAAAGTAGCTTTGATATCAATACCATGCAAAAATTTTTAATAGAGTTAATGTAGAGAAGAAAAACCATGCTATGCAGGTGGGAAATAATTGTATAACAGTATATTTAATAGTCAATAAGATACGGGAGATTTAGATGTGAATTGGACTTATGAATTTAATAATTTGAATGCAATAATGACTTAGGTATGAATGTTAATTTCACTTTGGAAGAATATTTACATCTATTTTTCATATATTCATGCGATTTCTAGAACAGAAGGGACAAGCGTTTCATTATGAAATAGTCAAATAATGTACATTTATCCTACATATTTTAACATACTATCTCACACATAACTATGTATCTAACTGTTTATATTCTCACTTATACCAATCATACTGTGGTTTAGAAATTTTTTCCTTTTTTTGTCTTTTTGAGACAGAATCTCCCTGTAGCCCCAGCTGGCCTGGAACTAGTGATATAGACCAGGCTAGCCTCAAACTTACAGAGATTCACCTGTCTTTGCCTCCCAAGTGCTGGGGAAATTTTTCCCTTTTATTTATTTATTTCTTATTGAATTATTGGAATTTAATTTAATATACATTGATGATATTTTTATCTCCTCCCATATCTCTGCCTCCTCTGTTGCCACAATTTCCTTAGATGGGGTTGTAGTTGTTTCTTACTCACTTCTTCATGTCTGTGCTAGAATTTTTTTTGTTTTGGTTTAAGCATGCATCAGACTTCTGAATGTTGTCACAACTGTTGTGAGTTTATATGGTTAACTGACCAGCTGTCTAGGAAACTCTGTTTCCTTATGGTCATCATCACTTCTGGCATTTACAATACTTCTACCCCCTCTTCCACAATGTTTTCTGAGCCTTGAGGGGGAAAAGCTTGGTTAAGGTGTTCTATTCAGGGATAAGTGCACTGCAGTCTTTGTTCTTTGTTTGCCAGTTGTGGGTTAGTTTGTTAGTCACCATTTGTTACATAAGAAAACTCTCTGAGAGAGCTGAGAGATGTGTTAATCCATAGATACAACAGTAAGTCATTAAGAGTCCATTAAGTATGAAAACTAATCAGTAGAAAATTAATATTAGGTTCTCCATTATGTCCTCTGACCTGTTGAGACCCAGAATCCTAACCCTGATATCAGTGTCAGGTAAGGATTTCAACCTAGGAAGCAGACTGTAAAATCAATCAATATTATGGCTGATTATTCCCATAATATTTGTGCTGCTATTGGTCTGGTGGGCATATCTTGTCAGGTCGGTTGTTATTGTAGGTCATAGGATTCATAGGTGGGTAAGGATAATGAAATTATTGTTTTCATAGCACCTTCCTTCACTATGAATGCTAGTCAGTAGAGATAAAGCTCTCAAGTCAGAACTAGCTTGATTTCTTCTTGTTCGTTCTACAGCTCATGCAATAGGGGGGAAAACCAAAAGCAAATTTTTAATCATGTATTTAAATGCATGATCCATTCTGTTTGTTTTAGTATTTTCTTTTTATTTTTTTCATATCTTAGGCAGATCTATTCTGAATAGAAGTCTTCATATAATTCATTTTCATTTGGCTGCAAGTCATGTTTTTCAGGCACCATTTGTTGTAATGTGTCCAGTAACATTTTATCCAATTCTAAGTGATCAGACATAAACACATGAATACACTAGCTTGTGAAAGTGTGTGGTAAGAAAGACAGGATGAAGTGGAGGGGTAGGTTTAAAAACAAAAACAATCTAAATTCACTATTCATATATTAAATTATCGAGAAAAGAAAAAAATTAAACTTTAATAATCCCAAATAATCAAGAATAACAGGAATTTAAAAAAAAAGATTTGTTTGAAATATAT
>NW_008343959.1:490121-491241 GCF_000622305.1 Nannospalax galili | reverse complement strand
TTTAATTGCATGTCAATATTGTTCGAAACTGCATTTGAAAGTAGTTAAACAGAAAATTTTGAAAGAATCATATTTGAAGTTCATTTTATATTATTAAACTATACAAGAATCATTTACAATGTAACTTTACCATTTTATTATGTTTATATAAATTGTTCATTCTCATAGAAAAATATATGCTATACTTTAAAAAATGAAGCATCAGAAACTCTCCACGGCAATCGTAGTAAAAACACTACAGGCACAAAACAAAGAGAAAATTCTGAAAGCAGCAAAAGAGAAACAACAAGTCACATATAAAAGAAAACCCACTAGGATCACAGCTGACTTCTCAACGCAAACTATGAAAGCCAGAAGAGCCTGGACCAAAGTATTCCCAGTGTTAAATGACCACAGATGCCAACCCAGATTACTATATCCAGCCAAAATGTCTATTATAGTTGAAGGGGAAAGAAAAATCTTCCATGACATAAATAGGCTGAAGGAATTCTTGTCCACAAAACCAGCCCTTCAGAGAGTCCTTGAAGCAATACAGAGAGCAGAGAAACAACTATACCTCAGGGGAAATGAAAGAAAATAAATAAAGGTATAATCAAGGAAACACACAATTAGACAGAGAACACAAACAGCAATCAAAATGATGTCAAGGATTCAATACACATCTTTCATTAATAACTTTAAATATTAACAGAGTGAATGCTCCAGTCAAAAGACACAGACTAGGTAAATGGGTTAAGAAACAAAACCCATCTTTTTGTTGTCTGCAAGAAACTCATCTCACTTTCAAGGACAGACACTACCTCAAAGTGAGAGGATTGAAAAAATATTCCAAGCAAATGGCAGTAAGAAAAAAGCAGGCGTAGTAATTCTAATATTGGATAAAATAGACATCAAACTAAAACTAATCAGAAGAGATAAAGAGGGTCATTTCATTCTAATCAAAGGAACAATTGACCAAGAAGATATTACAGCAGCTGGAGAGATGGCTAAGTGGTTAAGAACACTGACTGTTCTTGCAGAAGACCTGGGTTCAAATCCCACACCCACATGACAGCTAAAACCATCTGTAACTCCAGTTCCAGGGGATCTGACACCCTCTTCTGGCCTCCACATGCACTGT
>NW_008343959.1:486246-486843 GCF_000622305.1 Nannospalax galili | reverse complement strand
TAAGGGAGGGGGGAGGGAAGGGTATATGAGGAACCTAGGGGATAAGGAGAAAGAAGAAGCTCAACAGAAGTAGGATCATAGGAGGAAGGGTATTTGTAAGGAAGAACGGGGGGAAATCAGGGCACCTTAAGTGCGAAAACCATGATAGAGGGGTGGTGAGATGATACAAGAGAGAAACAATGCCTAGCTAGTTATGAAAACCAGAGGGAACCATATTATTCCTACAATCTACTGATAAATTATACTTAACTGATCAAAAAATATATCCCTAGATAAGGTTTATTTGAGACCAACCAGTCATTACCCAAGATTTACCTGCAGGATATGCAGTAATTCAAAATGCCAGAATGGTGGAACTAACCTTCTTGGATGTTTAACAGACATACCTTGAGATCTATACTAATTCGGTCAGAGGGACACAAAGGATGCTTTTTGCTCCTTGCCCTCCTAGGTCGATTAGTTCCCAGGGACTATGAGCATCTCGCAAAATGTCCTGTAAGGGTGGTGGGTCATCTTACCTCTTGATCAAAGAGGCCAAGGAGACCCCACCAGATGGACTTGAACCAGTGTCCAGTCTATAAAGAGGAGGGTCAACAC
>NW_008343959.1:485744-486215 GCF_000622305.1 Nannospalax galili | reverse complement strand
ACAATGGTCGAGCAGGACCTTTGACTTATCTTCACGTAGGTGGAACTGGTAAAAGAAAGGAGCCTGGGGCTCCTCCCAAGCCCACGGGACCCCTGAGGAACAGATCCTCAAACGACCTCAAGAGTGAAAACAAATCAGTTTTTCTGGTCCAATGGTATGTCCTTAAACACCCAAAAGGGAAGTATAACCAAAGATTAAAAGGGCCAATATAATTTCATAAGCGCATATGTATATATAACTAAAAGTTACTTGACAAACAGCAAAGCCAGACAGGCGATACCTTCAGTCGAGTTGTTGGCCAGGATAGATAAAGGCTCTTCCAGACAGTAACCCAACATACTACTGGAAACATGAACAGCAGACCCCAGTTCTATCCAAAGGAATATTGACAATAGATTGCCGTAGATGAGAAACAGCTGATCCTCCTGGATCACCGACCTCTGGCTGACTAGATTTACCAGAAGGGCAGAT
>NW_008343959.1:463209-485522 GCF_000622305.1 Nannospalax galili | reverse complement strand
ATGTCAATAGGCTTGGAATGAATTTTTCTGTATGAAACTGTGTGTTTTGACAATGAAGAGGAGATCTTTTTTAAACATTGGAACCTAATTTAATTTTATCTCTTAGAGAGTTTATAATGAGTATAAGATTTTATAAGTGTAATAATTCATCTGTAAACCTAGAAATGTACAGCCAATTTTGAAAGAGATGTACCCTAGCTCAGAAAAATGTTATTAAATAGGTTAATGCTGTTGTAATGAAATCCTTCTTCTAATTGAAAAGAATATATATATTTTATTGAAAAAATAATGTAGGAAACAACATATCTCAAAATAGATCTTCTTGCAAAGATGGGTATGAAACATCTTAAAAGATGTTCAACGTCACTAATAATCAGGGAAATGCAAATTACGTTCAACTGTGAACGTAAAAATTTACAGCCACCTTTGAAAGAGATGTATCCTTGCTCTGGAATGTGTTACTGAATATGTTAAAGCTGTAATGAAATGCTTTAAAAAAAAAACTTGAAAATAAAATTTGAAAATTAAAAAAAAAATGAAGCATCATGTTAGGATATTCTTTAAATGATTATACTAAGCATAATTGCTCCAACTTCATTAAAATGTTTTTTGGGTTATGTCCTCTCAATAAAAACTATTTTGTTTAAAAATTATAAAATGTTATCTTTTTCACAATGTTATTGGATTTTTCTTTCATCAACAATCAGTTGATATTATTTATATGAGGTAATGTCTGTGCTCTCTACTGTGTTCCACTATTCAAATTGCGCTTCTTTTACACGTCCACTGTTTTGACTATTGAAACTTCCTATTTTATCACAGTGTCTGTCTCTAACACCTACCCCTTACATGCTCTTGTGAGCATTTTATTCTCTACATACTACATTAGAATGGCTTTTCTTTCCAGTCCTTCAATTGTATGCTAGATATCATAAACAGAATCATGACTCAGCAAAAAATACATAGATTATAATGTAGAAAGTTAGTTCATAAAATGTTTTTTAATATTTGATTTATTATTCTTATTTTATGTGTATGAATGTATTACCTGCATGTAGGTAAGTTCACCCTTGCTGGGCAATGCCGGCGGAGGACAGAAGAGGCTGTTGGTCCCCTGGAACTAACAGTCAGTGTTCTTAACCTCTGAGCAATCTCTCAAGCCCCTCATGCATTCTTTTAAAAAGAAAAATGATTTTCTGACTAGGTTGAAGAGGGAAATTAGTCATGAACTGTCTGGGTTGCCATTGTGTAAGAGAAAGACATGACGGCCAGAGAAAGAAAATATGCTCTGATGGAAACAGATGTTAGAGTGATTCAGCCTCAAGCTGGGGAATAAAGACATATGCCATAAAATCATAAAGGGAAAGAAATCACACCTCCAGAGGTGACACAACTCTTTTGAATCCCTAATCTTATTCTTTTTTAAAAATATTTATCTCATTTTTATTCATGTGTGAGTCATTCTTTATATTTCTATATGTATGTGTGTTTGTCATACATACCAGAAAATGATAATGGATTTGCAGAATCTGAAGTTACAGATTGTTGAGAGTCTCAGCTAGGGGTGCTGGGAACCTAATTCCAGTCCTTTGGACGAGTAAAAGGACTGTGAAATGCTGAGCCATTTCTCCAGCCTATAATTTAATCCTTTTAAAATTTATTTCCATATTTTATTATATGCCTCATAGTATGGCTGTTAAACATACAATAAGGTTAATTCCACCAGTCTGGTACTTCAAATTACCATGTGCTACGTAGATAAGCTTGGGTAGAAAAAACAATATTCTCAGATAAACCTTGATTAGATACTTATTTTGTTCCTTAAACTATATTATGACCTTATAAATTTTAAGATTCTGTATATATATATATTATTTTTGTCTCATACTTTATATATCATAACAAACCTACACAGACCTTCATCACTTGCTTAGGCTTTCTTCTTTTCTATGTCTAATTTTGGAAAATATCTCCATTCCCATGTCCTTTTAAAATCTTTTACATTCTCATTTTCTTTTTTTTTAATAGTTGTGAGGCATAATATCATTAACAAATAAATTTTCCATCTGTTGTGAGAATTCATTTCCTAGGATACTAAGCAATGATTATTCCCTTTTAAGGTTCTTGTGCCAAACCAGTTTTGATTAAAGTTTCACTGGGGAACCAATGAATTTATTGAGCTTGCTTACAGAGATAGCTGAGGGGTTGCTGAGGTGTATGTATGACCTGAGAGTATGCACACTGGAAGGCCTTTACCCAGCATGGGTCATAAATTCCCTTTCCAGCCTTCCCCAAATTGTATACTTTAGCCCTCTCCAAATCCAGGAGACCATGTATGATTAGGGCCAAATTACTTACAGTTGGCTGGGAAGAGTGGCTGGAAACTCCTGTGAGGATCCAATGACCCTGTTTAATGAAGGAACTACTTTAATGAAGGAACACAATCAACACAAGCCCAATTATAACGATGTTTAGCAATCAGGCACTGCTGAAGTCATGATGATGGTAGTTCATGCAGAAGAGACTGCTGTACAGCATATTCTTATTAAAAGTGCATGAAATTTTAAAGGATTTGGTGCTAAGATCCACAAATGAGGGAGAACATACATCTTTTAAATTTCTGAGTCTATGTTAGTTCACTTAGTGTTACTGTTTCTAGATAAATACATTTACGTGCAAATTTCATTATTTCATCTTTCTTTACCACTGAATATAAATCCATTGTGTAAATATACCAGGAACAAACATATATGTACAAATGACTCTATAATAGGATGAATCCTTTGGGTATATGCCAAGGAGTGGTATAACTGGGTCATATGATAGGTTTGTTTTCAGTTTTTTAAGCATCTCCACACTGTTTTCTATAGGGGTTGCATGAGTTTGCAATCCCACCAACAGTGAATGAGCATTACCCCTTCTCTACATCCTTGGCAGTTTGGTATCAATTGTTCTTTTGGTCCTAGTCAGAGTGATTGGGGTAAGGTGATACTTTAGGGTGGTTTTAATGAGCATTTCCCTAATTACTAACTATGTAGAACACTTTTTGAGATGTTTTTTAGCCATCTTTATTTCTTCCTCTGAGACTTAAAGGATATTTTTTGTCCCTTGCCCTCCAAGGTCGACTAACCTCCAGGGGACTATGGAACACCTCTCAAAGTGCCCTGTAACTGTGTCAGTCACCTGTCCTCTTGTTCAGGGAGGCCATGGAGACCCCAAAAGATGGACTTGAATCTGTGTCCAGTCTACAAAGAGGAGGGTCTTCTCACAAGGCCATTTCTTCCATGCTTCCAAGTGAAGGCAGCCATGGTTGAGCAGAACCTTTGACTTATTATCACGTAGATGGAATTGGTAAAAGAAAGGACCCAGGGGCTCTTCCCAAGCCCATGTGACCCCTGAGGAACAGATCCTCAAACGACCTTAAATTTAAAAATAAATTGATTTATTAAGGCCAACTGTATGGTCTTGAACACCCAAAAAGAAAGTATGAACAAAAAGTAAAGTAATTAGTATATTTCTTTAGGAGTTCACTTGATTACATTTCTCAGACATTAGGCTTAAGTCTGTATAAAATGTTATTTACATAGTTATTTCTCATTAGTGATTTTCTTCCTAATCAGAAAGTGCTGCTCAGATGTAAGATTTCAAATACTGGTCTGCAATACTGTAGTGTCCACATGCAGCTAAGGGAAACAACCAGCTATTGTTCTATAATAATGTATAAATTTGTTTTCTTCCTCTATCTAGAAGCCTTTGAGAGGGACCTGACACTGATTCTAATCACTCCAACAGCTATCAAAATATCTGAAAGCAAATACTGAATCCATCACTCTTGAGTCCACCCTTGGCAGACAAAAGAAAATGAGGAAGAACCCCAAAGAGGGGTGCTTTTGGAAGCTCTCATCAAGAAATTCCAATGGACTCTGATATGAGCATTGGAAATTTTTCCTATTCTGACTTTTTTCTAGTTCCCTGTCTAGAACTTGTAATGCTAATTACTCTTGCCTTTACTTCTCCTTCACATCTCCTATTCACCAGTTAAGTACTTTCTTTCCCCCTACAGATAAGATTTATGCAATTTGGGAGTCTTTAGATAGACCCACTGAAGGGGTAACCCAATTACCTCACCTTGAGTCCCTGTTGAGAATGGAAGAAGCCAAAGCACCCTGCGTCCTGATTCCCTATTGGCAATTTGGGTAACCTCTTCAGAGGACGGTGTGATAAGAATAGGAGTTAGGAATTGGCTAGGCAATTAGTGTAAAAAGATGCCAAAGAAAAGGTTGCCGTTTTCTTGGCTAAAAGTCAAAATATCCTTGGGCCTCTTGGCAACATACTCTGTTCCAAAGGCCAAAAATGTTGAAAGTATTTAGAGCGCTTACCCAATCCTTAAATGATTTTAAGGTTACGTGTTCAGAGGGGGCATGTATATTCTCAGAGGAAGTAAAGAAGTTACAGACCCTATAAGCTAAAGCTGGTGAACATTATCTGACTACAAGTAGAAATCACACATTTGAATGAAAATCTTAGCTCCAACTTGATTATAACCACTAGGTTTACATTAATAGCATTGTTACTTTAATTGTAGAAAGTAAAATTGTTTCATGACTATTAAATTGTGGAAATGTTTACATTTATATACATAGATGTGTTCTTTCTCAGGCCTTGAGATAAAAAAAAATATTTTATTTACTCTTACTCTATACCTGAATATCTGCTTGATGTAGTTTTGCTTCAATGTCATTTTGAAAGAGGTCCTTGTATTTTACTCCATCAGCTGAAAGCAACGATGCGTTGAAATGCTCTGCTGATCCTATTAATGCATGCTACTCTAACAGAAGAAATCCAAGGCCGCTTTTAGGTCTTGGAGAATATTACAGCATATCAGAAACAAGAAAAGATAGAAAAAGCAAACAAAGCAAAATTTCCTTTCTGATGTGATAAGAAATTTAGTTAGACTATCCAAAATCTTTTTACTGATTTTTCAAATTTATTTTAAAAGGTAGTAACACAATTTATAACATTTATTTTGTTTTCATTGGTGTAGAAGATGTGTAAATGTAATTTTTTTTTTAGAAAACGACAATACTTTAATTTCAGGTTTATATAGTTTAAAATATTTATAATTTTATGGATCTGTCTTGTCAAAAGACCTGATTTGGGGGAAAATAATTACTGTAAAATGTACCAGCATAATTTCTTGCCATAAGTTTGTAAATTTACATCCAAACAAACCACATGAGTTTTAGAGAGCTTTAAGTCAATATAGTTATTGTAAATAGTTGTACAGTGGATTTTGGATTGATTCTATAGTAGTTTAAAAATAGACAACATGTTTTCTATCCACTGCTTGCTGTAGATGGTGAAAAATAATGAATTAAATAGCCTTGTTAACTTGGAAATTGATTTTTTATACAAACTATGTATTGAAGGACAGCTTTTTCCTATATCTGCCTGTCTACTCACCAGCAAAACTTTTGTATATGTTTGAGATGGGATTGAACACAACTCTATTTGGTCTCTGAGAGAATTAAACCTCTGTTTTTTCTAACCATGTTTTATATTAGTATAATTTGAAAAAATTTTAGTACTCTTTTCTTTAAATTTTAAGTATAATTTTCTAACCATAAAATTATATGCTCTCAGTAATAGGTAGGTTAGGTTTAGAAGAAAGTTACTAGAATATCTTTTATTATTTTTATTTTGTGTGTATGAGTGTATTGCCTGCATGTCGTTAAGTGCACCCATGTTGGGCAATGCCCTTGGAGGAGAGAAGAGTATGTTGGATACCCTGGAACTGGATTTATGAACAGTTGTTAGCTGCAATGTTGTTGATGGGATTTGAACCTAGGACTTCTGCAAGAACAGCCAGTGCTCTTAACCACTGAGCCATCTCTCCAGCCCCATATCGATAATTTTTAAATCATATTTTATTATACTAATTGACCGTTATTTAAAGTCTCATATACTAAACTACTCTTAAACTGTCCAAAATCAATGCTATCTATTTTGTGAAAATTATTTGTTTCAAATTAGCCAAATATTTGAAAAGACATGCCCATACCATCAACCCTTTAACTCTAAAGAGACACTTCCAATTGGGGAATAGGAAAAGAACTAACTCATGAATTTAATATTTAATATTGAAAGCTGAAACCAGACCTGTCACAGTGACACTCCAGTCCGAAGTCCAATATCCATTGACTTACCAAATGAAACTTTATTAGATGGTTATTAGATGGGCAGTAAAGTTCTACTCTACTCTCCTCTAAGAGATTGTGAGGTGGAGTAACAGTGCAGCAACAAGGACAAGAAAATGCCTACAAAATTCCAATTTGGGGCTAAGTATAACTCCACCACAGACCTACCACCAACAAATGAATAAGATCCCATAAAACCAAACCAGACCTTACAGACATAGCCTCCAGACTTGTCCCATCATTAAGCAGAGACACATGAAAGTTGGACGAACAGACTCCAGGTCATTCTGCATCATTGTGTACCTTCTTGGATTAGGCCACCGAATGTGATATAAGTCCCAGGAGCCAAGATGCTTTTATGCAACACTAATTTATACTAAACTTTGAGCCATGTTACTGCCTCAGACATCCAAAACTTAACTTTGGGCAGTACAGCTATCCACAGGTAGTTAAACAAAGATAAATTCTGAAAATGAAGCTTGCAGAAGTACCATATCAACAGAGAGAAATATATGACCTGCTGAGATATATGGGAGAATTGGCCTGCATTATATTTTGGTGCAGCATGATCTATGTTGAAAATTGAAAATGTACAGGTTACTGAGACTATGAAACTTCGGGATGGCTTAGCTTAGAATCACCCTTATTGGTGAAGATATTGCCTTTATATCAACATTACTTTAAAAACAGGAAGCACATTGTGAAGCAATACTATATTCACTAGGGAAAACTTACAGTAGTAGGCTCAGAATTTAATGCCTGAGGAATTTGACCCTAAAACCCCAAGAAGCATTAATGCTCCATGTCCAGATTTCCCTCTAGCTAGACTACAGGAATGTAAGTTGACTCTGATGGTATTTTATTCTTTTTATTAACATCTGTAAATCCTTACAACAAATTCAGGCCAGAAGGCCAACTAGGCAGAAGATGCACAACAGTGTTGTTGTTGTTGGCCCCTTCCTTAGAGGTTTACTTGTATCAGTGAGTTAAGTGTTCAGGCTGTGACATAGTACTGTGGCATTAGGGGCCACCATGGTGGCATAGGCATATAAAACTGGTCCATCCACCTTCCTAAGGACTCACCATTCAATAATGATTAACATACCAACTGAGAGTTGAAGAAAAATTTGAACTTTGTCATATATTGATAAAATATTGAAGATAACTACAAGCTAGAAAAAAAGCAGTATGTTATAATTTCTAGAAAGAACAAACAGAAAATAAAGTCAGATTAGAAACTGGAATAAGCAATATATCTGTCAGTGAGCAAAAAGTGCCTTACACACAAACATCAAGAACATCAGGGAACTACTAAATGAACTAAAATGAAAATCATAAAATCTACAATGGAGAATATTTTAATTAATAATGAATGTGTGGTACATATACACAATAGAATATTATTCTTTTTTATTACAAAATTATCAAATTCATAGGTAAATGGATGGAACCAGAATCAATCATAGTGAGGCAACCCCAACACAGAAAAACAAACGTTTCATGTTCTCTCTCATAGCTGGATGCTATCATAGAAATATTAGATATACATGTTACATTTTAGAAATACACAGAAGCCAAGAAACTAAAAAATTGCCATGGGAAGAGGGAAGTTTCGTGGAAGGGGAGGAAGAAAACATTGATATAAAGGGGAATGGAGAGTAATAGTTTAGGAAGTGTTAAATGAGGTGGGGAATAGGAGGATAGGGCAAAAGAGGGCAGTATGTGGAAGGATAGCTATCACTAAAGGCCTTTGAAAATGTCACATGGAAATCAATCACAACATAAGCTACTTAAAGTTTATATAAACCTTATTTGTATATATTACAAAAAGAGATTAAAAGGAGTTACCTTGTAAGAGAGGGACATTGCACGTATAACATAACGTAGAATT
Organism: Nannospalax galili; assembly: GCF_000622305.1. NCBI lineage: Eukaryota > Metazoa > Chordata > Mammalia > Rodentia > Spalacidae > Nannospalax > Nannospalax galili. Next base: position 477,434 of record NW_008343959.1, on the reverse strand, counting down.
GCAAAGTAATAGCCTAATTGAAAGAATGGGTTCTCTCTTTTGAATATGTTGCCCAAGGGTCCCATACACCCTCAAATAATGTTTCTCATTGCTCCTGATCTTGATTATCCACCATTACTTCATGATAAGACCCTATTATGAAGACACTACATACATGGACTGTAGAACAAATGAGGACAAATCAATCCAGTGCTGATATTAAAACATCCTCTCTATGTCTAGCTTCCATAGTGCTAGAAGTTGCTTAACAAGCTACCAGAAGAGAAAATTTAGGAACAATCTTACCCAGTTATGCATCCTGAAAGCTACAACAGCTGTACTGGCAAGATATTTCCACCTGTACAATAGTGGCACAAATATTACATGAGTAAACAACCACATTCTAAAACATGTTTTCTGTATATACAGTACACATGAAGTATATACATTTTATATATGCACATATATACTGTCTGCATTATATATATATATAATTTTATCATTGCTCATGTAATTTTTTTCAGAAGCTCATATATTACATTACCTTCTCAGAAATTTCATTAAAATTCAAAGACTTGCAATATTAAGGAAAATTGAAATACAAAACCTAGCAATGAGGCTCAAAGCAACTCTGAATACTTAAACACAGTAAAAATATAAAATGAATGTGGGAATTCAAGAAAGAAATTTTACTTAATGTGAATTGATCTTGGTCTTAACACAAGCTACAGAAGACTCTAGAGAATATATGGAATAATATGAAGAAATCCTTCCTTCCCTCCCTTCTTCCCTCCCTTCTTCCCTCCCTTCTTCCCTTCCTCCCTCCCTTGCTCCCTCCATTCCTTCCTTCCTTCCTTCCTTCCTTCCTTCCTTCCTTCCTTCCTTCCTTCCTTCCTTCCTTCCTTCCATTTACTGATGTACTGGAAACTGGACTCAGAACTGCAACCACTAGAAAAGTACAACTAAGCTGTGTCTCCACCCAGCCTTTGTTACTTTTGAGAGAATCTGTCCTTGAGCTAATCAGGTAGGGCTTGAGCTTCTTAAGCTCTGAGAGTACTTGAACTTGAGGTCCTCCTAGCTAAGATCCCAGTTAGCTAAGGCCACAAACCTATATTATCAGACCCAGCTCATAACTTCAAATGAAAAAAAAAAAAAATGAAGAGAAGGGCTCGAGAAATAGCTCAGCAATTAAGAGCCCTTGCTTTTCTTAAAGAGAATCAATTCAGTTCCCAGCATTTGCATGGCAGGTAACAATCATTTCTAACTCCAATTCCACAGGAACCAGTGCCCTCTTCTGTCCTCCAAAGGCACTGCATGCACATAGTCATAAATTAAACAGTAAAGGACAGAGTAAGAGAATTCATATAATTTTTAAATTTTCAAATAATGTACAAAGTGATTTTCATCTCATGCTATAGTTCTACCCACACACAGAATTTAACTCAGCTTTCCAGTAAGGATGAACATTAATTTAGTAATCTTATTTGTTGGGTTATCTTAGTGTACATGGTTACCAATAATGTAAGAGTTAATAAATTATAGCTTATATGTAGAAGAATTCTATTGAGGATTAATACATACAATTAAAGTTAAAAATGATGAGAGATCTTTATTTTTTTAATCAGTTTGTTGATAATATCACTACAAGGTATCAATGAAGGTATGTTGTAATTCGCTAAAACTCAAATTTTCAAAGTTTTGATGGCCAGAAATTGAAGGTCAAGGTTTTATCATTTAAAGATTTCAATCCTTGACTGATAGGTGACCATATTCTTGCTATTTCTATGACCTTATTTATGGACCTGTTTGTGATTTAAGAAAAAGTTTATTGCATTTTTGAGCTTTTCATAGAATATAATTTGATGGTATTTATGTAGCCTCACCGACAGACACCTCCCCTAGCTTCCCCTGCACAATTTAATGTACTCCATTGTGTGTGTGTACATAGATATGTATACAAATACATGTATATATATGTATGTATATATACTTTGTGTGTGTGTGTGTGTGTGTGTGTGTGAGAGAGAGAGAGAGAGAGAGAGAGAGAGAGAGAGAGATTAGAGTATGGTCTATAAAGTCTGAATTGATTTGTTTCTCCAAATATCCTTCAGTATGAAGGATACTACCCCAGTTCCATCCACGGGAGACTGGTTGATTTATTAAGAGACCTATTTCTGTAAGCAAATCTCCCTTTCCCAGCAATCATCAATTACCAAAAGTTCCTCAGTTTTTGTTGGGATGTCTTCTTTACCTCCCCATGTCAGTGCTGGGATTTCGACTGGTATGACCCTGCATGGAACATGTGCATACTCTCACCATTGCTGTGGGTCCATATGGGTAACTGACCAGATGTCTGGAAAGCTCTGTTTCCTTTGGTCATCTACCACTGCAGTATCTTATAGTCTTTCTGCACCCTCTTCCACAGTGGTCCATGAACCTTGGGAAGCAGAGGATTGAAATAGGTGTCATATTAAAAGAAAAGCATTTTGTAGCCTCCTGTTCTCTGTATATTGTCCAGTAGTGGCTTTCTGAGTTAATCACAATCTGCTACATAAGAAAATTTCTTCGATAAGAGCTGAGAAATACGTTAATCTTATATATAGAATTTGCATTGTAGATATTTCACTTAGGTCTGGTTATTTCACAGAAACTTATTCTCTGGGTTTGACCAGTTGTGTGACTGTGTGACTCTGTAATCTCTGTAATAGTCTCTATAGGTTAAAAAAGAAGTTTTTTTTTGATGAGTGGTGAAAGGTACACTTGTCTATAAATATGAGGATGCATGTTTGGAAGACATTAAGAAATTACCTTGATCTTGGATGTGGCCATTTTTTTTCTTTATGATCTATTAACTCTCTAGCCATGAATATTTGGCTTGGTTTACAGGATCACACATAAGTTTCTTACTGCTGAGAAGGCATAACTAGATAGCTGATGATTTCACTGAAGATTAAAAATGTCACTACTGCACCAATAGCAATAGTTGCTATACTAGTCATGGTTGTTTATTAGGCATTACAATAGGTAGAATAATTGATTGGTTTTTCTCCCTCAGCAGGTTGCACAGTATCCTCTGATATCCTGAGACTACTCTTAAGGTAGGAGGCTTCCAAGTCAGTTCCAGGTCCATTGTTCCAAGTCTTGTGTCCAATGTTGGCCTGTCTTGAGAAATAGTGTCTTACCTTCAACTTCTCTGTGGCAGTAAAGGACCATGGCAATAGCATATGCTATTTTAAGAGTCTCTTGGGCTAACATGACCAACAACTTGAAGGGAGGATTCTCCTGTCTGCTGCTGTGTTTTGTTATATAGCCTTCAGCTCTACACATACACTAGTATATTAATTGTATGTGTATTCAAAGTAAACCTTTGAATTTATACATTCCATTCTGCTTCTTCACATCACTTCAGCCCTATGTATCTCTCCTCTGGTTCCCCCTGTAAAAACCTTCCTACTCCTCCCACAAAGTACGTCCTTTTCCACATTTCCCACTTAAACACCTATCTCTAAAGATCCCCCCTTTCTCCGGCTCCATCTTTTCTTTTACAAACATGATTTCTCTACATTTTTTCTGGCTCCTGCAATTACATTAGCATATACATCCACGTTAAATGATCTGGAGTCAAGATCCACAAATGAGAGGGAATATAAGTTATATTTCTGAGTTGGTGTTACATTATCTAGTAAAACAGTTTCTAGTTATATCCATTGACCTGAAATTTTTGTGATTTCATTTTTCTTTACCTCCAAGTAAATGCACCACATTTTCATTGCCCATTCATCAATTGTGGAACATTTAATCTGCTTCCATTTCTTAGCTAATGTGAACAGAGAAGCAGCAAATATGGGTATGCAAGTACATCTGCAATAAGATGAGTTTGTTGGGTATCTACTGGGGAGTGGAATAAGAAATCAAATGGTAGCTCTCTCCCGGGTAAGTCGATTGGTGCCTCAGTGTCTTGACTCCAGCAACGTCACTCACCCTCCCATCTCCATCACCAGTCTCTCCTCCTAGTCTGGGTTCTGTCCCATTCCTTGTCTTGGTGCCCAGACACCTGGGGAACCACCACAGCTTCTTCCTGATCCTTTGCATGCAGAACAACTCAGTTCCTTCTCAGGTCCCCAGGAGCAGGGCTTCTGGATCTAACCCTGCTCTTACCTCCCTCTGCCTCCCTGGGTCTGCACAACCCACCAGCCTCTTTCCTGGACTCCTGGGCAGACCTTTCCTCTTCCTGGTACTTTGTATCCAGACCAACCCAGCTCCTCAGTGCAGTCCCCAGGGGCCCCTTGGGGCCACCTTCCAAGCCATCTTCCTTTGCATCTCTGGGTTGCACAGTCACAAGCTGCCCTAGACCAGCATCTTCCTGGCACAGGCTCCCAGGCCAGTCCAACCCCCACATTCCTGAGGCCATAATCTATCTTGGAGGGATCCAGACCTTAGGAGAAAGCCTGAGAGCATCTGATCCTCATCTGAATTGAGCCTCTGTGGGAACTCCTGAAGACAAAAGCAATCTGGCCACTCCAATATAAAATCAAAAGAGAGAACTGGAAGTTAGAGGAATCAGCCTTTCATGCACAAAAAGTAAACCACAAAGACACATAAGAAGAAAATAATAACATGAAAAACTAAAATAACATAACCCCACCAAAAGTCCTCTAGAGGAGTACAGTGAGAAGTGAGAACCCCTAGAGATAATGCAGGACATGGAACTCAAAAGAACAATTATAAACATGATAAAACAATTTAGTGAATTTAAAAACAGACAAACAAAGAAATCAAAGAACTGAAGGAGGATAGGGGTAAACTTCTGAATGATTTCAGAAAAGCGTTAGAAATATTGAAGACTATTAAGACTGAAATGAAGAAGGAAGGGAGAAACTCAGTAAGCCAATTAGAAATGACAGGAGAAAGCCTCACCAATAGGATGAGTGAAATAGAAAACAGAGTATCAAGACTGGAAGAAAAACTGGACAAAGTAGACCACTCAAGAAAAGATAATGAAAACTTTAAGAAATCACAAGAATGGAATATGCAGGAATTGTGTGACACCATAAAAAACCAAACTTACAAATCATAGACATACAGGAAGGAGAAGAATCCCAAGATAATGGCATGGAACAGATCTCCAACAGAATCAAGGAAGAAATTTCCCAAAATTAAAGAAAGACAAGCCCGTAAAAATACAAAAAGCATATAGAACACAAAACAGACAGGACCAGAAAAGAAACTCTCCACAGCACATCATAGTAAAAACACTAAATGTACAAAACAAAGAGACAATACCGAAAGCTGCGAATGAGAAACAACAAATCACATATAAAGGAAAACCCACTAGAATTACAGCTGACTTTTCAGTGCAAACTATGAAAGCCAGAAGAGACTGGACCAAAGTACTCCCAGTTTTAAATTACTACCTATGCCAACCCAGACTACTATACCCAGCCAAAATGTCTATTATAGTCAAAGGGGAAAGAAAAATCTTCCATGACATAAATAGACTGAAGGAATTCATGTCTGCAAAACCAGCCCTTCGGGGAATTCTGGAAGCAATACAAAGAGCTGAAGAAAGGAATGACTATACCCAAAGGGTTGTGGAAAGAAAAACGATTCAATAAAGGTATAACTCTGGTAGGTTACAGCTACATCATGAATGTAAATAGAAATGAAAAGGACTGGATTCTATACTGATCTTTCAATAATAACTTTAAATATTAATTGACTGAATTCCCCAGTCAAAAGTCACAACTAGGTGAATATATTTAGAAACAAAACCAATCTTTTTGTTGTCTGCAAGAAACCCATCTCACTTTCAAGGACAGACACTATCTTAGAGTGAAAGGATGGAAAAAAATATACCAAGAAAATGGTACTAAGAAAAAAGCAGTTGTAGCAATTCTCATCTCTGACAAAATAGACTTTAACCTAAAACTAATCAGAAGAGAAAAAGAGGGACACTTCATTCTGATCAAAGGAAAAATAAATCAAGATGCTATTACAATCATGAACATATATTCACCAAACTCTGGTGCACACAACTTCATAAAAACAATATTACAGGACTTTAAGACATAGATTAATCCCAACTCGGGGACTTCAATACTCCACTGTCTCAATTAGATAGGTCAAGAGGACAGAGAGTTAACAGAGAGACATCTGAGTTAAACAATACCATATATCAAATGGACTTAACAGACATCTACCAAGTACTCTACCCAAGCTCAAAGTACATACTGTTTACTCAGCACCCCATGGAACCTTCTGCAAAATCAACCATATACCGGGCCACAAAACAAACCTCAAGAAAGATAAAAAGATTGAAATAATCCATGCATGCTATCAGAACACAATGCAATAAAGCTTACATTCAACACCTGAAGAAGCCCTAATCATGACATAAACACATGGAGATTAAACAATACACTCATGAATGATGAATGGATCAAAAGAGAAATTAAGAAAGAATTAAAATTATTCCTGGAACTAAGTGCAAAGGACAATACAACACAACAAAACCTCTGGGACACCCTGAAATCAGTCCTTAGAGGGAAGTTTATAGCTCTAAGTGCCTACATGAAAAAAAATTGGAAAGAACACAAATAAATGACTTAATGTTGCAGCTCAAAACACTTGAAAAGCAACATCAAATGAAACACAAACCCAGCAGACAAGAAGAAATATCAAAAATCAGGGCAGAAATTAATGAAATTGAAACAAAGAAAACAATACAAACAATCAATAAATCCAAGAGCTGGTTCTTTGAAAAGATAAACAAGATTGACAGACTGCTAGTCCAGTTAACCAAAAGAAAGAAAGAGCAACTCCAACTGAATAAAATCAGAGATGAAAGGGGAATCATCACAACAGACACCAGAAAGATACAGAATATTGTTAAGGGAATACTTTAAAAACCTATATGCTACTAAATATGAAAACCTAAAAGAAATGGATGCATATCTATAGGCATGAAAACTACCAAAACTAAACCCAGAAGAGATTAACAGCTTAAAAAGACCCATAACACAAAAAGAAATTGAAACAGTAATACAAAACCTCCCGACTAAAAAGAGCCCAGGGCCAGATGGATTTACAGCAGAATTCTATCAAACAATTAAAGAAGATCTACATCCAATACTACTTAATTTATTAAAAAAGATAGAAATGGAGGGAGAACTTTCACATTCCTTCTATGAAACCAGCAATCACTCTTACACCAAAGCCAGATAAAGATACAACCAAAAAAGAAAACTATAGACCTGAACCCTTAATGAACATAGATGCAAAAATTCTCAATAAGATTCTTCCAAACCACATACAGACACACATCAAGAAGATCATCCTCCATGATCAAGTCAGCTTTATCCCAGAGATGGAGGGATGGTACAAAATACGTAAGTCAATAAACATCATTAATCGTATAAATGGGCTCAAAGATAAGAACCACATTTTCATCTCAATAGATGCAAGACGGCTTTTGACAAATTTCAACATGCATTTATGTTCAAAGTCCTAGAGAGATCTGGACTGGAGGGAACACATCTCGACATAATTAAAGCCATATATAAAAAACGCACAGTCAACATCATTCTAAATGGAGAAAAACTGAAAGCATTCCTATTGAAATTAGGAACCATACAAAGCTGTCCACTACCTCCACTTGTCTTTTACATAGGGCTTGAAACTCTTGTAAGAGAAATAAGACAAGAGCAGGAAATTAAAGGAGTAATAATTGAAAAAGAAGAGATCAAAATATCCCTGTTTACAGATGATATGATATTATATCTAAGAGAAACGGAAAATTCCACCAGAAAACTCCTAGAAATTACTTACAAGTTCAGTAAAGTGGCAGGTTACAAAATTAACCTACAAAAGTCTGTAGCCTTTCTATACATCAATAACAAGCAATCAGAGAAAGAGCACATGGAAACACTCCCTTTCACCATAGCAGGAAAAAAAAATCTCAGAATAAACCTGACCAAAGACACTAAAGGGCTCTACAATGAAAAATTTACATCTCTAAAGAAAGAAATTGAGGAAGACATCAGAAGATGGAAGGACCTCCCTTGCTAATGGATTGGAAGAACTAATATTGTGAAAATGACTATCCAAACAAAAGTCATTTATAGATTCAATGTAATGCCAATCAAAATCCCCATGACATTTTTCACAGAATTGGAAAAAAACATTCTAAGATCCATATGGAAGAACAAAGAACCTCAGATAGCCAAAACAATCCCGAGCAGTAAGAGCAATGCTGGGAGGATTAATATGCACAGATTTTAAGATGTATTACAGAGCTACAATCATAAAAACAAGATGGTACTGGAACAAAAATAGACCCATATTCCAATGGAACAAAATTGAAGACCCAAGTATGAGAAAATGTGATTTAAGACACCTGATATTAGACAAAGGGGCCAAGAATATTCACTGGAGGAAAGACAGCATAGTCAGCAAATGGTGCTGGCAAAACTGCATCGCCACCTGCAGAAGAATGAAACTAAACACCTATCTTTCACCCTGAACAAAAGTCAATTCCAAATGGATCAAAGACCTCAATGTAAAGCCTGAAACTCTGAAACTATTAGAAGAAAATATTGGGAAAAACCTACAAGAAATAGGTGTAGGAAAAGACTTTCTAAACCAGACATCCATTGCTGTGGAATCAAGAGCAAGAATTAACAAATGAGACCTCATTAAACTATAAAGATTCTGTACATCAAAGGAGGCAACCAAGGAAGTGATCAGAAAACCCAGAGAATCAGAGAAAATCTTTACCAGTGACACATCCTACAGAGGCTTAATATCCAGAATGTATAACAAACTCAAAAAACAGAGAATCATGACAAGAAGCAGGCCAATTAAAAGATGGGCTAAGGATTTGAACAGAGAGTTCTCAAAAGAAGAAATAAAGATGGCTATGAAATATCAAAAGATCTTTTCAACATCACTAATAATTAGGGAAATGCAAATTAAAACCACTTTAAGATTTCATCTTACCACAGTCAGACTGGCTAAGATCAAGAAAACAAATGATACAAATGTTGGAGAGGATGTGAGGAAAAGCGAACACTCATCCAGTGCTGGTGGGGCTATGAGCTTGTCAACACCTATGGAAAGAAGTGTGAAGGACTCTTAAAAAACTACAAATGAACCTACAATTTGACCCAGTTATACCACTCTTGGCATATACCCAAAGAACTCATGCTATTGCAGAGACACTTGTACATCCATGTTTGTTACTGCTCTTTTCACAATAGCTAAGAGATGGAAGCAACATAAGTTTCCCTCAATTGACAAGTGGATAATGAAAATGTGGTTCATTTATATGATGGAGTGTTACTAAAAAATAAAGATGAAATCATAAAATTTGCAGGTAAAAGAATGGAACTAGAAACTGTTTTACTAAGTGAAGTAACACAGACTCAGGAAAAAAAATTGACGTATATTCTCCCTCATATGTGGATCCTAGAACCAAACCATGAAAAGTGAGTATTTATCCAGACATAACTACAGGAACCAGTATAATGAAAAGGAATCAAGCAGGTAAAGGAAAAGAGAGAACCTGAAAGAGAAGAATAGGGAACAGGGCTTAATAAGGGACATATGGATAAAAATTGGGTTAGTTTAAGGGAGGGGGGAGGGAAGGATATATAAGAACCTAGGGGATACAGGCAAAGAAGGATCTCAAGAGAGGTAGGACCTTGGCAGAAGGGTATTATTAAGAAGAAAGGGAGAAAATGGAGGCATCTTAAGTGGGAAAACTATTGTGGAGGGGTGAGACAATGCGAGAGATAATGTCTATCTATTTTTGAACACCAGAGGGAACCATATTACTCCTACAACCTACTGACTAATTATACATAGCAGATCAAGAAATATATGTCTAGGTAAGGTTTATCTGAGAACAATTGGTCTTTGCCCAAGAGTTAGCTACCTGACACACAGTAATTAAAAGTACCAGATTGGTGGAACTAACCTTCTTGGATGTTTAGCAAACATACTTTGAGGCCTATGTTAATTTGGCCAGAGGGACATAAAGGGCAGTTTTTGCTCCTTGCTCTCCTAGGTTGACTAGTTCCAGGAGACTATGAGCATCTCTCAAAATGTCCTGTAATTGTGGTGGGTCACCTGTCCTCTTGATCAAGGAGGCTGAGGTGACCCCACCAGTTGGACTTGAACCAGTGTCCAATCTACAAAGGGGAGGGTCAACACAGAGGACTCACTTCCTTCATGCTTCCAATCAAAGCCAACCATGGTTGATTAGGACATTTGACTTATCTTCACATAGGCAGAACTGGTGAAAGAAAGGAGCCAGGGGCTCTTCCCAAGCCCATGTGACCCCTGAAGAACAGATCCTCAAATGACCTTAAGAGTAAAAATAAGTTGGTTTATCTGGGCCAACTGTACGGCCTTAAACACCCAAAAGGAAAGTATAACCACATATTAAATGGGTCAATATAATCTCTTAAAAGTCCATATCTATAGCTAAATGCTACAAAACAAACAACAATGCCAGATAGGAGATATCTTCTTTTGAGTTGTTGGCCAGGGTGACCAAAGGGACTCCAAAATTGTAACCCAGAGTAGAACTGGGAAAATGAACAGCAGACCCTAATCTTATCTAAAGGAGTATTGACAACTGATTGCTTCTAGAAGAGGAACAGCTGACCCTCCTAAAACAAAGACCTCTAGATAGGCTGACTAGATTCACCAGAAGGGCAAGAAGTGGGGATTGGCTGGTGTGCCAACAATATAGCAGACAGTACATGGATATCAGAGTATAAGGGCTCTAGTGAGGGGAGGGAGGCTATGGGAGAGTGCCATCTGGGAAGGGGGTGTACAGTCAAATAAGATGGTTTTGAATGTTGTCTGTGATATACCTACATGTAAGAAAATATTAGCAAATTTTTAATGTATTATATTTGAGGAGGAAGCATGGAAATTTAAGTCATTCTAATTAATAGGGGTGATAAACATTACCATTGAAATCTACCCAATGACTTCATAGGCATACACAAATGCCATAGATCGAGTTGCAACTGATTATGACTAGTAGTAATCAGATACACACAGATTAGAGAGGCACACGCCAACATCTCAGTGTTAGTAGAAAAACCATGAGTCTTTCTGCAAGGAACAATACATTGTAAAAATGAAATGGAGATCTTTTTTAAAGGTTAAAAAACTCATTCAATTTTATGTCTTACAGGGCTTATACTGCATTCAATATTGTATAACTGTATTAACACAACTGTGAACCTAGAAACTTGCACCCACTTGTGAAAGAGATGTACACTTGTTTTGGAGTTTGTTAATGAATATGTTAAATCTGTAGTGAAATGCTTCTTTGAATCGTAGTTATTAAAAATTAAAAAATGATGATAATAATTAGTAGATGTGAAAAACATTACCATTGAAATCTACCTGATAACTTTATGTCCATGCTCAGTTGCCAATGAGCTCAGAAAGTAACCGACTTTCACTAGTAATAATCAGATATATAGAGATTATAAATGCATGTGCAAACTTCTTAACGTCAATTGTATTGAAAATGAAATTTTCTGTATGAAACTGTGTATTTTAATAATCAAATGGAGATCTTTTTTGAAGGTAAAAACATCATTAACTTTATATCTTATAGGGTATATACTGAGTACAATATTGTATAACTGTAATAATTCAACTGTAAACCGAAAAATTTACAGCCAGTTCTGAAAAAGATGCATCTTAGCTCAGAAAATTGTTATTGAATATCTCAATGCTTTTGTAATGAAATTCTTCTTCTAAGTGTGTGGTTATTAAATAAACAATTAACAACAAAATGAAATTATATGGCAGATTTCAGTTTTAGTTTTGAAGAGGTTTCCATACTGATTTCCACAATGGTTGCATAAGTTTCCAATCTCACCAATGAAGTTTCCTCTTTCCCTCCATCAATGCCAGCATTTTGTGTCATTTATTTCTTAGCCATTTTAACAGAGTTTAAGGAAATCTACAGTAGTTTTACCTTACACTTTCCTAATACGAAGAATTTTAAACAATTTTAGTGTACTTCTCAGGGTTTGGTTCTAGGATACACATATGAGGGAGAACATATGTCGATTTTTTTTTCTGAGTCTGTGTTACTCCACTTAGTATAACAGTTTCTAGTTCCATCCTTTTACCTGCAAATTTCATGATTTCATCTTTCTTTACTGCTGAGTAAAACTCCATCGTATAAATGAACCACATTTTCATTATCCATTCATCAATTGAGGGACACTTAGATTGCTTCCATCTCTTAGCTATTGTGAAAAGAGCAGCAACAAAAATGGATGTACAAGTGTCTCTGCAATAAGGGGAGTTCTTTAGGTATATGAGAAGGAATGGTATAACTGGGTCAAATGGTAGGTTCGTTTGTAGTTATTAAAGAGTTCTCCACACTGCTTTCCATAGGGGTTGAACAAATTTGTAGCCCCACCAGCAGTTGATGAGTGTTCCCCTTTCCCCAGATCCTCTCCAACATTTAGTATCATTTGTTCTCTTGATCTTAGCCAGTCTGACTGCAGTAAGATGAAATTTTAAAGTGGTTTTAATTTGCATTTCCCTAATTACTATCTTTACTTCTTCTTTTGTGAACTATCTGTTCAGCTCCTTAGGCCATTTTTTAATTGGGTTGCTTCTTTTCTTGATTCTTTGTTAAAAAAACAGAGAACTCAAAAGAGTTCATTATATATTCTGGACATTAAAGCTCTGTCAGATGTGTCGTTGGTGAAGAATTTCTCGCATTCTGTGGGTTTTCTGTTTGCTTCCCTGGTTGCCTCCTTTGATGTACAGAAGGTTTTTAGTTTAATGAGGTCTCATTTGTTAATTCTTGCCCTTGCTTCCTGAGCAATTGATGTCCGATTTAGAAAATCCTTTCCTACACCTATGTCTTGTAGGTTTTTCGTGATGTTTTCTTCCAACAGTTTCAGAGTTTCAGGCTTTACATTGAGGTCTTTGAGCCATTTGGAATTGACTTTTGTGCAGGTTGACAGGGGTTTAGTTTCATTCTTCTACAGGTGGAGATCCAGTTTTGCCAACACCATTTTTGAACATGCTGTCTTTCCTCCAGTGAACATTCTTGGACCCTTTGTCAAATATCAGGTGGCTGAAATTGTATTTACTCATATTTGGATCTTCAGTTTTGTTCCATTGATCTATGGGTCAATTTTGTGCCAGTACAATGCTCTTTTTATGACTATAGCTCTGTAATACAGCTTAAAATCTGGTATAGTAATCCCCCTGGCATTACTCTTAGTGCTCAGGGTTGTTTTGGCTATCTGAGATTTTTTTTGCTTCCATATGAATCTTAGCATTTTTTTCCAATTCTGTGAAAAATGTCATGGGGACTTTGATTGGCATTGCTTTGAATCTATAAATGACTTTTGGTAGGATGGTCATTTTCACAATATTGATTCTTCCAATCCATGAGCATGAGAGGTCCTTCCATCTTCTGATGTCTTCCTCAATCTCTTTCTTTAAAGATTTAAAATTTTCATTGTAGAGCTCTTTAATGTCTTTGGTCAGGTTTATTCCAAGATTTTTTTTTTTTTCAGCTATTGTGAAGGGGAGTGTTTCCATATGATCTTTCTCTGATTGCTTGTTATTGGTATGTAGAAAAGTTACATTCTTTTTATAGCTGTATTTTTCCACAGTTATATATTCATTGAATTTTTCCACAACCCCTTGGTTATAATTGTTTCTTTCTTCAGCTCTTTGTATTGCTTCCAGAATTCTTTGAATGGCTGGTTTTGTGGACATGAATTCCTTCAGCCTATTTATGTCATGGAAGATTTTTCTTTCCCCTTTGACTATAATAGACAGTTTGCCTGGGTAAAGTACTCTGGGCTGGCATCTGTGGTTGTTTAGAATTGGGAATACTTTGGTCCAGGCTCTTCTGGCTTTCATAGTTTGCACTGAATAGTCAGCTGTAATTCTGATGGGTTTTCCTTTATATGTAACTCATTTTTCTCTTGAAGTTTTAGTATCCTCTCTTTGTTCTGTACATTTAATATTTCTCCTGTGATACACTGTGGAGAGTTTCTGTTCTGGTACTGTCTATTTGGTCTTCTGTATGCTTCTTGTATTTGTATGGGCATGTATTTTTTAAATTTTCTTCTACAGTCCTGTTGAAGATCTGTTGCATACCATTATATTGAGATTCTTCTCCTTCCTGTATGCCTATGATTCATAAGTTTGGTCTTTTTATGGTGTCACACAATTCT
>NW_008343959.1:440308-463179 GCF_000622305.1 Nannospalax galili | reverse complement strand
CATAATATTTGCTTGAGTGATCTAGTTCGTCCACTTTATCTTACAGTCTTGATACTCTGTTTTCCATTTCATTTCATCTTATTGGTGAGGCTTTTTCCTGTCATTTCTAATTGGCTTACTGAGTGTTTCACTCCCTTCTTCATTTCAGTCTGAGTATTCAATATTTCTAACTCTTTTCTGAATTCATTCAGAAGTTTATCCCTATCTTCCTTCAGTTCTTTCTTTGTGTTTTCTTTAAATTCACTGAATTCTTTATCATATTTATAATTGTTCTTTTGAGTTCCATGACCTGCATTATCTCTAGGGGGTTCTTATTGTCCTCCTCTAGAGGACTATTGGTATTTGGTGGGGATAAGGTATTTTGGTTTTTCATGTTATTTTTTACACTATGATTTTGACATGTGAATTTCTTTTGTAGTTTCTGATTCTTGTGTGAGACTCAAGCCTTCAAGTTTAGGTCTGCTTCTTTTGCCTTTGTGGTTTACTTGTTGGGCATGAAAAGCTGGTTGGTCTGGGCTTCAGGTTCTCTCTTTTGATTTTGCATTGGAGTGGCCTACTTGCTTTTGTCTTCAGGAGTTCCCAAAGAGGCCCAAGTGAGATGAGGATCAGATGTTCTCAGGCTTTCTCCTAAGGTCTGGATCCCTCCAGGATAGATTTTGGCCTCAGTAATTTGGGGGTTGGACTGGCCTGGGAGCTGGGCCCAGGAAAGATGCTGGTCTAGGGCAGCTGGTTTCCATGTCACCCAGAGATGCAGAAAAATCCCTACACAAAATCCATCAGATTTTTGTGTGTTTCATACAGAATGCACTTTCTTATACCCCTTTTCTATACTGAACACATGCTTCTTTGAGTCTGAAAATTATTGAGTCTGAAAATAAATACACCATAATTCCTCAGTTATTGTAATGCATAGGAGGATGATATTGGCCAAATAATGTTGGTCTGGTTCTTAACTTTATTCAAGTATATATTTTGGGGTAAGTAAACATGTTTCTTAGATGTAAATCTTCCTACTATAGTCCCTACACATTTATTGTATGATAAATCAAACATTCAGTCATCATTTCAACCTGTCTATATTGTTCACACATATATATTATACAATCAGATCCTGAACAATGAATGATTCCCAAAGCACCAAGGACATTTTATGTAAAATAAATTGTAATATACTCATCGTTAAAACTGTTTCTTAATAATTTTAAACAGCTGATAATTCCTTTATAATAGTAATTTAACTATAGCACAGTTGGATTTGGGGATTGATACTGATTTATGGTATAATTGTCTGAAAGTTGTCAATAACTCTTTGGATTGTAAATATTCTCTCTTCAATCAAGTTAACAATGATGGCTCAATTATAACATCCCAATGATATTAAACATCTGTATTGCAGTTATTGCCAAGACAGTACATAATGCAGCTTTCTTATTTAAACAATAATTTCAAAATGTCTTCCTAATAAATCAAGCTAAAGCATATGAACATTTCAAGAATATTTATATTTATACTTAGTTCATCAAAGAAGCATCCTTAAAGAAAATGAATGATGATGGACTGCAAAAAAAAATTTGTTAATCCTTCTTTCTGTCATCCCATTTCATTTATTTCAATTATGATGTTTCATGTATGTTATGAATTCTTCATATGATATATTGGTTCTTACAATTTTAACAAGCAGTTTGTTCTTACAAGAATATACTTTGATAAAAACTCCCTTATGCTAATGAAAAGAACCAGATTTTTTTCAGAGGAAATCTACAATTTTTTATTTTGTTTTGGCATTCTTAAATTAATGTGTTGACTAACTATCATGAAATCAAAACATAAATTATAATTGCCCAATGTAACTAAAGCATTCCAATATTTATAGACAGCATTCATCTTTTATGGGGACATTTTGCTGGCTAACAGGAAAAATCAGTTAAATATAATGTGTTGAAACAGTAGACATTTAAATAAGATAGTTAAGTGCAAAAATAAAAATAATAATTTTGTTGCCTACAGAGTGCCTATTTAGCTTTTAGTAATACATTGAAAACAAAAATGATATAGAATACAACTTGCTGCTCAATGTTTTGGAAGCAGCAAGTGACCACAGGTTGATGATATCTGCTGGTAACTTTTTTTCTGAGTCAGTTGTGTCAGAAAAACAATATCTTTCCTGACAAAACTCTTCGCAAACAAAAGTTCATTCTTTTCAATACCATGTTTCCAAACCATTTATTTGACACAAAGTCATGAAAGAACAGTTCTGAAAGAAATTAGAATACCTCAGAAGAGATATGACTTACTCTTACATAAATTACTCTAAGTTGAAGTTCCTATTTTATCAGGAATTTGCAACTGGACAAATCTTTCCTATGCTAATTTTCTATTCAAACATCTTACTGATGAAGTACCTTTGGGAACTTTCATCCATTTTAATTGAATTAATTTCCTTATTTTTAAATTTTTGTGCCTTTCCTTTTTGACATTTGGGTATTTGTAGCTTGTCTTTATTTTATTTTATTTTATTTTATTTTATTTTATTTTATAATTTCACTTATGTCCACCTTGCATAATGTCCACTCTCACTTCCTGCTTCCCAGCCATCCCTTGTCCTCACTTCACTCTCCCAAAAAATTCCTTTTGTGAGTTCATTTTATTTTGTGAACTACCAGATTAACCAAGTTAATCCATTTGAGATTGGTTTGGAGCAATTTTATTAGAAATTGCTGGACTCAGCTGAAGGTATACAAATAAATTCTGTGATTCCCCAGTCTTCCATAATCTATAGACAGTAAATTGATCAGAGGTAAAAGGTGAGGCCTCGTGGGTTCCTTCATTTCTTGACTGTTGATCAAGCTGTATCCAGTACAAATATCTGTACTGTTTTCAATGTCAAATATGTTAGGAGTAATTTGATAGAATATTAAAAAGGAATTACCACCAGATGACATCTATATTTTTTTCACCTGAATCTATGCTCGATCCATGTATTCAGTCACAAAATAAATTTCAAAGAAATCACTCTCATATCATCAACATGAAAATCAATAGAAAAACATACTGATAAACATATATTACATAGCTTAACATTGCCAGGTAACTCATAAAAAAGAAACCAAATTTGGAAATAACAAAGTTATTTAAAGAAGAGTTTTAACACACACGAATTAAGGGATAATGTCAAGTTGTGAGAGTAGCATTTAGGACAGAATATCCTACCAAAATAATATATTGATTTGGAGAAAAATTATTCAAATTATGAATATGAAGAAATACAAAAAGTAAAAATAAGTAAACAAATATTGAGGAAGCAGTACTGGCAGACAACCATCTGTAACTCAGTTCCAGTACATTTATTACCTGGAAGTTCCTCTGACAACTATGGCAGCAAGCTATAGTCCCACATTCTTCCCACACTCATCAGAAGTATTCAAAAGGGGGTGGGGGAGATTCGTTACCCCTCCCACCCAATCAGTTGACCTTAGCTGAATGAGAGAGAGGAGCTAAGGGTATATAAGCCAAGAACAGCATGAGCAGACCTCTCACCATTTTGTGTGTCTATCAGGAACTCACAGGATTTATGTTTGGGTGTTGACTTTCCAGTGCAGCTGTAAATGGAGGGGGGTGTCCACTCTTCTGTAAGTAAACCAGCACCCCAAGTGCAGTTAATAATCACAGTAAACACCTTAGATTTCCCAAATGGTGGTTTTGGAGAATTCTTCCCTTGCGTTCTCATAAGGACAGTGGGAGGAGGGAATCAGACACCATGTGCACATTCCGGCAGTGAATTTAACTTCACAATTGGCGTAGTCAGCAGGATACCAAAAAACTGAAGTTGAGTTTTGGAAGATCAGTGGTGATGTCCCTGATATGGGGAAAAAAACCAACAGCAGAAGTAAAGTAGGGTGATGGGGAGAGTGTGGGCTGAGGAAATGATAACCTGGTGGACTACTATAGCTTCGTTCAGGTAGCTACAGTGGAGTTAATGCAGTGGACAGTGAGATATGTAAGGCCATCAAGGCAGACAAGGTCAATTGGGGAAATCCCAGGGTAGCAACCATCTTGTAGATGATACTGGTATCATAGGTACTGCTTAACTGATGGGGGCTGCCATATGGGTATGGAGATGCCTTGAAAATTGCAGAAGGTCTAGAACAGATTTTTCAAGCTCTTCAAGTAGCACAACAGGGATAGAAATGTCAACAAGCAGGTGCAGAGGCCACTTAACCCTGCTATTGGTAATAAGAAATCTGTTCTAAGCAGAGGCCTTAGCCTGGAGGGAAACTGAAGGTGTTAGAGAGGAATTAGATCCAGAGATGGACGTGAGGCTGTTCTCATTGCTTCTGGCCTCTGACCTTGGTGGTAAGTTAGATAAGAGAGAAAAAGAGATGGAGGTGTTGGGGTGCTGTTTTTTACATCTAGGAGGTAAAATGGAGGGGAAAAGCCCAGGTCAGATTGATAATAGAAGGCCAATTCTGGAACCCTAAAACCTGGAACCTCTTAGAGGAGTCAGGTAGTGATGAAGAAGGAAGTGACCTAGAGATAGTGGGTGATGCCCATCAGTCCAAACTTTAATACAAAGAAAGGGATAATCCATGGTTCAGCATGCTGATGAAGGTCATAATAATAGCCTGGTGCAGGAGACCATGGTAATCAGAGAACACTCATCACTGGAGCTGTTAGAACTTGGAAAGATATTCAAACAAGCAATAAAAGAGCCCTTAGCAACCTAGCTTGTGAGGCTATGGGACATGGGGGCAGATGGAATTTTTAAGTTCTACAGAAGCAAAGAAGTTTAGAAATACAACCACTCATCCTGTTTTGAGACAAAGACATCACAATTTAAGGCAGTATGAGGAAAATCAGACCATAATGGATTGGCTCCTATGAGCCATTTCAGACATGAGGTTTTCCCCAGTTGAAAGTCCCATGAATACCAGAAACTGGAAAACCATGTAAGGACAGGCCATGTTGAGGGAACTGGATTTGAGGGAAGCTGTGTTTGAAGCCCAGTTCACAGGCCCAGACAGGACTGTTTTTACCAGAGACTTATAAAAGAAACTGATTCAGCAAGGTACAGGAGATTCACATGGAGCTTTGGTGGCAGTGTTGAGCCCTATGGTCAGGTGTGAACTGTATGAGGAAGAGGAGGCCTTAGCAGGTTTAAACAATTTAGACTAGCATCCTAACAGGGTTCAAAAGATGAGAAAACAAGTATACAAAAGAGAAAAGGGCAGGAACTTGGCAAAAAGACCCCTCTGTGTCTCCCAAGCACAGATTTGGACGGATCTGTCCAGAGCAGGAGTTGTTAGGGACAAAATTAATGGACAATCAAACACTGTGCTGGTGAGCCTATGGACAGCTTTAAGAGAAGACCAGCAACTCACCACATGAGTAAGAGAAACTGTAGACCAGGCAGTGTGGATGACTCCCACTATGATACCTGCTCCAGAGGAAGGCAGCCTCATGGTATGGGATGGCACCCACAGCCACTTCCTTGAGGGGTGGTCAAGGCTGGTCACAGACACTCCCCACTCCAGGTGTACAAGGTGTGCATCTCACCTCTGTGAGGGAACATTCTAGGGGTCGATACCCTACTGGGTCACACCCTACTTACTATCATGGGAGGGCACAAACAGTAAAAGCAATTACTCAGAAGTTGGCAAGATGGAGCCTGTCAAACTTCCCACTCCACAGAGGGTGGTCAATATCAAACAGTACCAGCTACCTAGGGGTTGAGAGGGAATTACAGAAACCATCCAGGAACTAGAATGGGTAGAGGTTGTCTACCCAGACCAGAGTCCTGTCAGTAGCCATGTGTGGCCTATCAGAAGTCAAATGACTCCTGGAGAGTGACTGTAGATTACAGGAAGATAAATAAAGTGGTTCATCCCATTCATGCAGCTGTGCACAACTGTGCCCAACATTGCACTTCTAACTGAAGAGCTGGTACTGGAAATGGGGTCCTTCCATATGGCTGTGGACTTTGCTAATGCATTCCTTAGTATTTACCTAGCTGCTGAATCCCAAGATCAATTCGCATTCATATGAAATGGATGACAATAGACTTTCAGAATACTTCCCCAAAGTTATCTCCACAACTCCACGGTTTGTCATGGATGGTGGCCTTGGATCTTGCCCTGATACACTGCCCTCCTTCTGTAAGGAGACTCCACTATATAGGTGACAAAATGTCAACTTCTGAGTGCCTTCCAGACTTGGAAGCTCATTTGGGGGACATACAAGTGCACCTGTAGGAGCAAGAATTGGAAATCAACCCACACAAGGTAGAGGGACCAATACAGTGGGAAAATTCTTAGGACTTTTATGATGACCTAGAACTTGCATGATACCCAGTGCAGTGGTTGAAATAATCTTACAAAAACCCATACCAATAAATGCCAAACAGTTATACATATTTAGGGGGTTTCTAGGGTATTGGAGATTTTTTTATACGTTACCTTGGTCATGTCAACAGGCCCCTGTATAATCTGATAAAGAGAGGTGCTACATGGAATTGGGATGTAAATGCACAAGAGGATTTTGAGCAGGCCAATGTACTGATTGAGCAAGATAAACAGCTATATGCTCCAATATCTTGGTGTCCTTTCCTCTTGGAATTCACCAGGAGCCCTGAGGGTGATGGCACCAACAAAGGTGACAGACAAGAATGAATATCAGTGGTAATACAAATGAACACTGACACTATGTGGCTGGAAAAGGGAGAAGGAGAGAGCAGTCAATGGGCTGAATTAAGAGCTATATGGATAGTAATAACACAGGAGACTTGGCCAGTAACCATTTGTACTGACAGTTGAGCCATTTTCAAAGGCTTGTCCATACAGATGACCCAATAGGAGAAGGAAAACTGGCAGATGATGGGACAGCCACTATGGGGACAACATATGTGGAAGGACATATATAATAAGATGCATCAGGACCACTGGTGGTTTACCATGTGGCCATCGACTGCCTGGTGAGTCTCCCTGGGAATCAGAAAACAGGTGCTTTTACCAGGGTAAGGACTCTCTGCTCACAGGTTCCCCTAGAAGCAGCTCATTGGATTCATATCAAGCCTAACCACAGGGGAGCCAACACAGGATGGAGACTAGCCAAAGCTGCCAGAAGTCCAGTAAAATACTCTGACATCCAATAGGTGGTCCAGGCCTTCTGGCACTTTGAAAGCCACGCATCCAGTGACAGGGAGTTTCCAGCTTAGTCCAAGCTTGATTTCTCCCTCCCCCATGCTCACATCATGAGGTGTCTTCAGCAATAGGGTCTTACCATCCATTTCTGGTGTACAAACAACATTATTGCCAATTTCCTATATTGTTTTGGGAACTCTAGGGCACCTTTGGCCAATAGCTCATAGGGAGGCAACCCATCCTAGGCACTGGGATTTTCATTTATCAACCATATGTCTTCTAGAAGGGTTTTTTTTCCCACCCCTGTAGGGTTTTTTCTATGCTTAAGGCTTTTAACTCTTCTTTTAGCCACCTATTTTTTCTTTCAATTAAGCCTTCTCCTGTAGCATTGTAAGGAAGGTGTGAATACCATTGAACCTGATTATTTGCAGCCCAAGCTTGTACATCAGTACTTGTGAAATAATTGTCTCTATCACTATCAATCTGCTGTGGGTACCCTCTCCTCACAAGTCTTAGGAAATGTGGAATAGTAAGCAGGAAGACTGAAAGGGACAGCATATGGCAATTAGCACAGAGATACAAATGATGTATATGTGGAAGATAAGAGACTGCAATGTACTCAGGCCTTACATGGGACACATAACTAATCCTCTTCTCCCATGACTGAGGGATCATGGAGGAAGAGGGGACAGAAAGATTGCAAGAGAAAAAGGTGGTGGTAGACAAATACAAAAAAAACCTGTTGTCTGTATACCACAGAATAGTTGCATATATGAATCCTCCACTCTTACAGCAGCATGCACAAGACAGTGCAAACTAAGCCAAACAGGAGCAAGTATGAATGGGGAAGATGAGCACAAAGATACAGCTGTAGATGAAGGTCAGGTGGTTTTTGATAGATGCTGGGAGAAGGAGAGTCAGTTTTTCTTACTGATATGGAATCTGGAAATTTGATCATATTCCAAAGATAGACCCACACCCAAGAGGACTTGGAAATACATATTAGTTTTGCTACACATTTCAAAATAAGACAGAAAGATAATAAGGGGCATGATGTTAGGGGGGTAGTAAAATGGGGGTGGAGAGGGAGGCAGTGGATTGAATATACTTAAAATACCTTGCATGAAAATAGTTATTCTTTGTTGAGAGAGAGAGAGAGAGGGAGAGAGAGAGAAAGAGAGAGAGAGAGAGACAGAGAGAGAGAGAGAGAGAGAAATTTTTTCGCCCTAGACGACCTGGAACTTTCTATATAGGACAGGCTGGGCTTGCTCTACGAGAGAGGGAGAGAGAGAGAAAGAGAGAGAGAGAGAGACAGAGAGAGAGAGAGAGAGAGAGAGAGAGAATCCTTTTAGCCCTAGATGAACTGGAACTTGCTATGTAGGACAGGCTGGCCTTGATCTCACAGAGATCCATTTGCCTTTTCCTTAGCCCGAGTGCTGGCAGTAAAGACGTGTGACACCACACTTACACTATAAAATTCTTGAATCAATAAAATTACTAAAAAGGGAAGAGGAAGAGAGAAATAACACTTTCTTTTGAGCTGTGCCATCTTCTCTTGCACACTTGGAGCTTTCATTCTTAGATGGGAACACCCCACCTAATTCCTGTTCATGGGTAAACATTGATGTCAGCATAGTCATTGATATTAATGAAAACAACTACAGTATTTTTAAAGTTCTTGAGCATTTTATAACATTGAACAAGGAGGAAAGAAAAAATGAATCAAGTGAAGAAAGGAAAAGGAAAGGAAGAAATAAGAGTATGTAGTTAAAGAGAGGGAAAGCATGCTTAGAAAAAGGATATGAAGAAGAACAATAGATTCTGTTTATTCAGAAAAGGGGGCAGGATTTACAGAGACCTCATGTCTGCAACAGGGTAGACAAGAACTGCCTTAGGAGGTGGGGATACTGAGGAAGAAAGGTTCATTAATGCCCTAGGTGTTCTGTCCATCTTCTTAGCATAAATTAAGGTGAATCTGCCTTCCTAAGGGTGGTCCTTTGACCAGGTGATTCACCTGGGAAAACTGGAAAGTTAATGTTCCAACCTGGTCAGGAATTCGTAGTTTTTGACTAGTTGGTTAATATAATGGGATTTTGCTACCTTAGGAAATATTTATCTTAAATTAAGTACTTAATTTTTATAAGTCTATACTCATTGTTTTACACATGATACAGAAGTAACTATGATTTCTAAATACAGAATTTTATGATAATTCTCAAAAATATACCTTGATCTACAATTGTTACAACTATTTCAAGAGTAGCTTACATCTGACTCCTGAGTATTGGGTCAAAAGGTATTAGTCATTATAGCCTGCTTTACTTTGGAATGTTTATTTTGATTTTGGGATTTACTGGGGAAAGCTTAACTTATTTCCCTGTAACACACACACCAAAAAAACAAAAAACAAAAAACAAAAAACAAAACAAAAAAACATGCTATTTCTCTAAGAATCATGCAACATATAGCTTTGAATGTGAAATTTATTTCCATTTTTTTGGTTGCACAAAATTTTATTGATACAGAGCTGTGCCTTAATGTAATTTACGTTAATTCATAGGCCCTTAACTCTGAGGAGGTTGCTTATATGTGACATTTCTTAGTTGCACTTAAATATTTATAAACTCCATGGAAACTAAGGATTGTATGATGGATGTCTTGATTATTTTGAGATAATTCAGTTACTGATGATATGTTTCTATGTATATTTTTAAATAATGTCTTTCAAATACGAATTTTGGGTTAATTTTCAATAATAAATCTTTGAATTCTTAGTCACTACACAATTCTCAATGAATCTACAATGTACTAATTTTTCATGTGGATTTAATTTTTTCTAAAAATATTACTGCAAGGATTTTTAATTTTTGAGGTCATTATTTTAGAGAAATTAAATTGGGTCTTTTGCTTAAAAGAGGAAACTCAGTGATACATTGAGAATGAAATTGTTATCTTAGTTGCTCTGTCTTAGCTCTTTATGAAAGTTTTGCTGAGTCAATATACATAGATTCATTTTGCATACAAACACATTGCAATAGGCATTTTCTTCTTGTTTCACTTATGGGAGAAAAATTAAAATTTGCAACCTTTATTGTTCATCTTATTACCTTTAAGAGAAAGTATTCATGGTGCAATTTTATGGTCTCTGTGTGTTTTTGCAGGTATGTCTGTCTTTCAACAGACAATTGACTATGGGCTTTAAAGTGACTGTGGATTTGTCATCTACCAATAGTCACTATTCATTTTAAATAAGAGAAACATCTCTTTGGCCTGAATTGAGTTGCTTTTTCCACAAAGATGGCATTTACCCCACACTAGAGAGATTGCCCTATGTGTATCAAAGAGAAGCAATTTATCTGTGACAAACCAAGATCCTTAATAAAGTTAAGTTTCACACTATCTGCCAGGAATCCAATAAAAGAAAGTTTGGGTTTATCCTTCATGGTTGAGAAAAAAGAAAGCAAGTGACCCATGAAATGAAAAATGTGGATGAATAACTTCTGGGTCTGAGATGGTAAAAGTTGTTGGCTGAATGTTGTACAACGTTGGGGTACATCAAAATATTTTAGAGAAATGGAAAGGGGAAATTGAGACTAAAGTAATTAATTGGAAAATGTAGAAAAATTTTATTAAAGTCAAATATAATTAAGATATGATTGGTTGTCATTAAGCACTTGATAAAAATGAATTTATCCTTCCAACATTGATTTTAACTTTTAACATACATATGCATACTCCCACTTATATTTTGACATAACTATTTCTCTACCTCTCTCCTTCATCCATAATGAATTATTATATATATATATATATTTATGAATATATAAATAACAATTCTTGAGTGCTTTAAATATATGAATTTGATGATTTACCTAATCAGATCCTTGAATATGAGAAGTAATGCCAATGACATTCAAGTTAGCACATTCGAGTGTTAATTTACCTTGTACATTGACGTGTCAGGGATGCCTCTAATGATGTAAAAATAAAATGTGTGGATTTCTTAACAAAAGCTGTGTAGCAGGACTCATTTTATTGACACTTTGTAATTGAGAGTACAGGATACTGACACTTTTACCTAGGCCATTAATTTCTTCTAGGCCTTTATTTTTGCGGGGGTTTTTTGAAATTTAATTTTAATAAGAGAAACATTCACAGTGTAAATAGCCAGAGATTACGTCCTCAATATATTATCATACTCATTCTTTTGAAGGTGAAGAATAACAGAGCTTATTTTAGAATGAAATATGAGTGACCATGGCCCAGAAACACAGATTCAAGTTACCCCAAAATCCATGTTCCAATGTGGAAGCAGCTTCACAAAGTTTGTAGCAACAGAACAAAGAAAAATCATAAATCAAGACAATTCTCAAATAAATTAACAGAAATATTAGTCAGTTGGAGCTGAACAGAATTTTCAGAAATTGGCCTCAGATGCTATCTGATGTTGCTCAGTCTTTTATTTGATAGAATCCAGGTGTCAAGTAAATGAACTACAAAATGTTTGTGATCTGTTAGTCACAGGATAATTCAGAAACATGAGGTGGGCAAGGACTGGCTATTTAGGGATAGAGATGGCCCAAGATAAATTGTATATATGATACGGATCTGCAATATTCCAAACTCTCCACAGTCATTGAAGTACTAATCAGTTGACCAGTCTTGAGGGAAGTTCAGTCCAAAACGCATTTTTTTTGGGGGGGGGGAGTTCATTCTAGTTCCCTGTTGGCCAATTATTTTGTGCATGTGAGGACAACAAATATACGCCCACATTGTGAGGAAATGCTTCCTGGGATCTGATATAAATGAGGCTGAGTAATAAGTAGGAAGGAGGATCAGTCTTCAGGAGAGAGAAATAGCTGGTAAATCCAATAAGGAAGAAATCTTTGACCATATCAAATTATTACCCATCATGATCTAGATTTGACATTTTGCTGATTTTCCTTGTATCTGACATAACATTTACTTGTGGCATATAATAAGATTATTATACTTAAAATTAAAATAATCAAGAACATTGCTTGACATAACAGAGTAAAGGTAACAAATGAAGGGTACACATTTCATTTTAGAAAAGAGATGGAGTACATGTTTTCCCTACATTTTCAGTTAATTGTACTCTTAATTATATCTCTGAGAATTTATTTTTAATTTTATTTTGAGACATGTCCCTCTGTAGCCCCAGTGGGTATGGAACTTGCTGTTTAGATGGGTCTGGCCTAGATCTCACAGGGACCTGTTTGTCTCTGTCTCCTCAATGCTGACATTAAAGATGTGGGGCATAATGTTCAGCATATACAGAATAGTTAAGCAGCCCTATTATCATTTAAATTTTGGTGTTCCTTTTAGCCAGTTTGACCTTTTAACTATAGCCTAATGGAGTGGGTAGCTCTGAATCTACTAAGTATTGATTTGAAATATTTAAATTTTCATAAAACTGTGGAAACTGATTTTATGTTTTATTACATTGTTATATCAGATTTGATTTGGAAAAGTAAAACTCCATTACAGCAGAAATTATGTACTACTACAGTATTTCTTTTGAACTTTGTTTTAACAAGAATGTCCACATTTGGATACCAAATATTAATAAAATTGATAGAATCAAGAGATTAAACTTATTTAAAATTTTAAATTTTTTTCAGTTTTTAAGTATAGCCAAATATTACCTTTTATTTTAATGATTAGAAATGGCTATTGGAATCTAGAAAGTATCACTCTAGGCATGTCCATTTCCTTTTATTAGTAAAATATAGATATTGTTTAATTATTTTTAAATCCTGGCTAGTAGGGCACCTTAGTTGCTCATTAAGTCCAGAAAGCATGTAAAATAAGTATGTCACGAATATTGTTATTAACAGAAACTGATACTTTTGGTATAATTTGGAAAACAAGAATTAGCACACATCTTTGAGTAACTTTATCTAGAGTAAATAGAATTACAATTTGTTAAACATTAAAGCATGTTATAGAGCCTTTTAGTATAATATTTTGGAATCAGTTTATGCATATACACACACACTATATACATACATATGCATATATATACATATATATTTCAAGTTTGAAAACTAGACATTTTGGTCCAAATTATACTGAATAATGAGAAAATGCAGATACATATATATATATATTAATATAAAACTCACTTTATTTTCATAAACTCAAAAATTAAAATATCACATGGCTAGATTAAGGCAGCCATTCAAACACTTGTCCAGTTCCAAATTCTACACATCTCAGTTGAGTTTCTACACAGAATGGTCACACTTTAGCCATAGAGCTTTGCCTAAGGTTTTAACTTTCACAGTCATTCATATGTTTATGCACTTGTCCACCAGAAAAAAAAAGAAAATTCCAGGACAGAGTTAAAACTAGAAAACAATTAGTTTTATGTTCCCTTTCATGACTCACCCTTTACTCGATTCAGTTCTTCTTCATCTCTTAATATGGCCCTTTCTTTTTCACAAATTTGTTGTTTGGCAATTTCAAATGTGTTCATAGTGGATTCTCCTGCCATGCCACCCCACAGCTCTTCTCTCCCTTCCATTTCTGTCATCCCCTCCCTCTCCCTACAAGTAGTCACATCACATTTATGCTTTGTTGTTTGCTTTGTGACCTACCTCTCTTTTGTATATTTTCTTTTGTGTTTTTGTGTATTTCATACACATCTTTATCATCTTTATGCCTCTTCTCCATTGGCACCATCCCATAGCAAACCCACTGAATTTGAAGCACTCTGTCATTTATGTTAAGGCTTATAGAGTGAAGTTAGTGTCGGCAGATTTCCCTCAGTGCAAAATAATCCACTGGGGTCTAGTCAGCTTATCTAGAGGCTTAAAGAAGATCAGCTCTTTCACATCCAGCAGTATTTACCTGCCAAATAGCTCTTCAACAAATTGGGGCCTATTGCTCATTTCAATAATTCTATGGCAGGTTTTTGTCTGCTTGAGTTTGCATGGATCTTGTGATTACTATTGTTTTAAGTTAACATGAGTAAGCTTCCAGGATTTTGTAAGACTCTATTTCCCTATAGTCATGCACCTCCACCTCTACCCCTAGCTCTTGCAGTCTTTCTACCTCCTCTTCCTCAATGGTCCCTGAGCCTTGGATGGGTGAAGTTTAATATAAAAGTCCTATTCAAGGACCCACATTCTGCAGACTCTTATTCTCTGTACTATGGCTAGTGTGGCCCTTTTGTTCATTGTCCTCTTTTGCATCAGGGACATTTGTTGATGAGAGTTGGAAGTCATTAATTTTCTTTCCACCCATTGTTTCTCTATCTTTTGTGATAGTAAAAATGCTTGAATCTTTTAAACATGAAAATTAGTTTGGGGTAAGATAGGGTTTCTGGGTAAACAAATAATCATAAAACAAAACATGATTAATAAAGGAAAATAGCATCATCTTTATATCAATTCTGGATCTACAACATAGTTCTTATTGGTTGTGAGATGAATACTCCTGCTCCTAGGTGCAATTCTTCCTATGGATAATTGCTCTCATATAATGCTTGTGTCACAAGCAGCCTAGTTCCTCCAAGGAGCTGGGCCTGTTGCAAAAATTTACTACAGAGAGTTAGCAGAAGTGGGAGGGGCTTTTGGATCCATCTTGGAACAGAAGCAGCTTGCAGCACAAGTGGAAAACAATGTCTCTGGCATCTCACCCGCAAGGAGGTGAGAGGGGACATTTATCGAACTAGGGTGAGACTGTGAGTTCACTAGGTGTGGGCAATAGCTAAAGGAGACTGTGGGTGGAGTGTGGAAGCAATCTAGACCAGTGGGCCACTGACCCTCAGAGCAGAACAAGGCACCTGGTGTGTGGCGCCAGGTGTTCACCTTTGTAAGTTACTCTATTTCCCCTACTCAGAATATAAACTATGAAAAATTCAGAGAAAGGTTTCTTATATGGTTTGTCTAATAGCACCAGAAGCAGGGGACCCTAAGAGAACTTGGGCCACAAATTGGCATAAGATTGTCAGGATAAAGAATCCACAGGCTTGGGAAAGTGGATTTGGGGAAGCAATGAGGTTCTTGCCTGAGGGGGATGTCGCCTGGGGCAGGTCAGCTGGGCTCAGATTCCAAAATCTTGGAGCAGCTGGAAGGAACCCAGGGTAGAGGGCAATCAAACCCCATACTTATAATGGGTTAGTAATAGTCACGTGGGTTATACAATGAATTATAAAAAGGGGCCAGCTACACAGTAGCATGGGGCACAACAGTGCTAAATGTGAGGAAACAGCCCAATTGTGGGTATATGAAGATTTGTTAAATGTTACAAATTGTTAGAAGAACATTTGGACACAAACAGAGAACCCAGAGAGGGAGCATGGCCACTTTGCATAATAAAAAATGCACCCAAAGCAGAAAGAGCTGAAAAGGCTAAGGAAGTAATTGCCAGTTCCATTGTAAAACTTGAGAAAGAGAGAAAAAATAAATGGGACATTTTTACTTGGGTGGAATGTCAGTGCTCAGAGATAAAGACAGATAATAGTAAAGAGGAAGATGACCTGAAAACAAAAGTAGCTAAAGCTACCCCTCAGATTCAACCTTTGATACAAGAAGAAAAACAAGCTAACAGTACTGTAGCTAGGAAATATTCCACATAGGAACTGTTAAAACTAGGAACAAGCAAGGAATCAAAGAGCTCCTTGCCATGTAGCTTGTGAGGGTGTGGTACATGGGAGCAAAAAAGTCAGTCTAAGTTCTTCAGAAATTTCACAGCTGAGTTATATAACCACCCATCCATCCTTGTGACATAGGCTGTTCAACCTAGGCCAATGCAAGGGTGAGCAGTCCTTCATGGGATGGCTGGTGCAAGGCATTAAAGATACATGGTCATCACTAAGGGAGACTAACATGATTAGCAGGGGCTACATGAATATAAAAGAGTGACAGGCATTACTGAGAGAACTAGGTATGAGAAAAGCAGTATGTTACGTCCAGTTCACTGGTCCAGATAAGACTGTGTTCACCAGAGATATAAAGGAAAGCTTAACTCAACTGGGGCCTTGAGAATGGTGTGGAGCTACAATGGTTTTGCTAAGCCTTTTAATAGGACAGGATCATTGTAAAGTGCAAGAGGCCTTAGCAGATCTAAGCGACTCTGACCAGGTGTGAAATGTGTCTGTAGAATAACAGACCACCCTACATGAGATACAAAAAAGACCAGACAGAAGAAATGGTCTGTTTGGATTACCTGAAGACAAATGTGGCAAAACTTATGATTAGCCCAAATTACCAAATGCAAAATTGAAGGAAAACGAAATTTGGTACTAAAGAGTTTCTGGAAGGCTTTCAAACCAGAATGACAGTTTACAAAAGGCATTCAAAGGATAAAAACTGTCCCAGGGATGGTTAAGAATCCCCAAAGTTTAAATAAGTTGCATTTCTCACCTGATAAAGGCTATACTAGGGGTGGAGACAGTTTTTCCCATCAAGTCCTCCCCCAGCAGCCAGATGTGGTCAATGGAAGATGACAGGTATGAGTACTGTCAGGGAGCAGACCCAGGTCCTGTCTGATTCAGGGAACCAACAGGTGCAGCAGGGACAGGAGAATCCCCGTGCCGCCTTAGCCAAGTGTAGGGTCAGACAACTGGAGCCAACACCTGTAAGTGTATCAAGAATAAAGGAATACAAAAAGATTCCATGTAAAATCCCTCAAGTCCAAAATGACTACAAAGGGATAACTAAAGATATTAAAGAACTAATCAAATTAATGCCTCATACCGATGCTATGGTACCTAACAAGGATCTATGGAGAAAACAGTTAATGTGAATAGATAAAACGTTTCCATGCTGTGTTAGACCTTGTCCATGATTGATTTAATATATAATATTAACCTTCCTTCGAGTGTTTTACAGGTGTGAAACACATTTGACAGATACCTGAAGAAGCAAAGGCCAGCTATAGCTATAACATTCTTGGAAGTTTTATGGTTGGGTAAGATAAAAACAGAGGCTTCCAAACTATACAACTGTTAAGAAAATCTACAGCTGTTGGTCAGAGAAAAATCCTAGTGTTCCTCAAATTCATCAAGGCTATTGCCACTAATGTTGGTTGGACACTAGAAAGGTCAGTAAGGCCATGTTGCTGAATACACTGCATAATGTGAGTGTGGGAGGAAAAGAAAAGATGGAGCTGAAACTAAGCCAAAAACTCCATGCCACTGGATGGATAATGTTTATAGTGCCAGAGGGTGCTATGCATCTGGTTAGAGAAGAAAGGATCCACTACGATTCTACTCAACAGTGGACCCAACATGCTGCATACTAGTACATACCAAGCAGTGCCTGTAAGTGCAGTAATGGCTCAACCAACATGCGTACAACTGACAAACTTCTAATTGGATAAGGCCCACACCTAGGGGTGAAAAACACATCTGGTGCTCTAGACCAGTCCAACCCCCTATGTCAAAAAGGCTACAGGCCCTAGTGTGGAAGTCATTACAAGTATACTGCTTAATGTGTATAGTACACCTACTGGGATATACTCTAGGCATTTGTATTTACATTTGTGTTTGTTTAAATATGTCTACTTCCTTCTATTTGTCTTTACAGTAGAGGAAACACCCCTGAGATAGATCAATGGCCACAGCTTGAGGACAGATAATGGGAGGGCCCAGAACTCGATATCTCACCATGATACAAGAGAGATCACCCTATATCTGTCACCCCCTCTGAGGCTCAGGGACCATAGGGGAAGACTACGGAAAAGATTGTAAGAGCAGAGGAAAGGCTTGGAGTGTGTCCTAAGCACCCTAGTTCCTCTGAGGGGCATGGCCTGCTTCAGAAAATTGCTGAGAGTTAGCCAAGGAGGGAGGGGCTTTTGTCAACATCTTGAAACAGAAGTGGTGCCTGACGTGGGGTGGAGAAAACAACCCAGGCATCTCACATGCAGAGAGGGGACATTTACTGAGCTGGGGTGAGACTGCAGGACCATGATGTTAGGGTCCGTGACTCGGAGGGTCTCTTCTGGAGAACAAATGCACAAGTATGGAGATGCAAAAATCAAGCAGAGTTTTATTAAACCAGCTAGCTGGGGCCGACCGTCCTTCCAAGACACGCAGGTCTGGTTAGAGTGATCGACCCTGAGGCAATTTCAGATAAAGATTATGTAGGCTCCCACAACCGTTACACAAAAGCCCGCGTTTATACAACCAATAGTTTCAAAGCAAGCATTTCACAAACCAATATCTTCAAGAAAAATGTTAAAACTCCTTTCAGGTGTCCAAATCGGGGAGGGATGGGTGGTATATGCCTGGCACAGCCCTTCCTTGTTATCTTGTGTAAGCAGACATGTCTACAGACATGACACAGACCAGACAGGTCAGGTTACAGGGCCTGTAGCACTTGCCCCTATCTCCAGATGCCTGTGTCTCCAGTTGAGTTAATTGGTTACAAGCAGTAAACTCAGACAAGCAGTAAATTCATACAAGCAGTAAAATTTCTCTTTCCCTAACACATGAGGTATCAGTAAAAGATAACAGAGACTGTGAGAAGGGCATGGAAGCAATCTGGATTGGTGGGCTGCTGACTCACAGAGCAGAATGGGGCACTGGGTGTGGTGCACCAAGTGTTTGCCTTTGTAAGTTACTCTATTTCCCCTACCCAGCATATAAACTATGAAAAATTCAGATAAAGGCATGTTAGATGGTTTATCTAATAGTGCCAGGAGGGACCCTAAGATAACTTGAACAGCAATGCTAAACTCAATATTCCAAGGATTAAGTAACTTTAGTTATCTCTGTTCATTTTAATCATTGTAAGACCACCACTGCCTCTTCAATACTAACAAACATGTTGTGAATGTCCATATCATACCCAAGCCTTGTAAAATCAACTCTAAGTATTTAAAAAGAAAATTGGTCATTTAAAAAACCTTCTTCATGGCTTACAAAGACATTTTAAAGTTTATAAAGTTTTACAGCATACTATATTTGGGACAGTTATTGACCCTTATGCTTTGAATTCAAATATTAGTTTAGGAAAATATTTAATATATTTACTAAAAAATAGACAGGTGATTCAAAATAATAAAGCAAAAAATGCCTCAGTTTTATCTTCTGCATACTTCAAATTCTAATAAAAAATACTTTTTAACAAAAATAATTTCAAATTGGCTGTTATAATGACTTACATTTTGAAAAAATAATTTTTTTAAATTGATTAAAATAAAAACAAGAC
Organism: Nannospalax galili; assembly: GCF_000622305.1. Taxonomy (NCBI): domain Eukaryota; kingdom Metazoa; phylum Chordata; class Mammalia; order Rodentia; family Spalacidae; genus Nannospalax; species Nannospalax galili. Next base: position 443,858 of record NW_008343959.1, on the reverse strand, counting down.
TATCAATATGTTTTAGCTGGCATTTTTACTGTTAGTTATTTAAGATACCATATTTATATTTTTTATTTTTTCTCTATTTTAGATATAGCCTCCTGGATTTTTATTTAAAATTATCTTATTAAAATTTATTCTATTTTTTAACCTTAAAATCAAATTTAGATCCCCTATCCATCCATTCTCCCCTGACCCGTCTGTCAGACCATATGCATTCTACCATACTTCTTAAGCCCTATCCAGTCAAACATTTGTGCCCAGTTGTCCTTTGGTACAAATTCATCCACTGAAGTCTAGTCAGTCTATCTAGAGATCATAAGTAAGGTCTACTTTCCATCATCTAGTAATAATCAGTTTCCAAGTGTTCCCAGACTAGGGCAGACCACCTGCCCATTTATTTCTCTAGTTTTACTCTAGGCTCTTCTTTGACTGAGTTGGCATTGGTTTGTGCTCACTTACCACTATTGCCATAAGTCCACATGTACAAGTTTCCAGAGGTCTGAAAGTCTGTTTCCCTATGTTCATCAACCAACCCTGTCTCTTTCAGTCTTTCCACCCTTTCTTTCTCAATGGTCCCTGAGCATGGGTGGGTGAGTTTTAATATAGGCGGAGATCCACAGGGCATATACTCCTATTCTCTAAAATTTGACCAGTTGTGACCTTTTGTGTGCATTGGACTCTGTTGTATAGGAAGCTTCACTGGTAGAGTTGAGGGATGCACTGGCTTTCTCTCTATCCCCTGTTCTGCTATGTTCCATGTGCCTTAGGTGTAATGGTTCCACTGTAGATATGTCACCTAGGACTGGGCATCTCTCAGACATATATTCTCTGTGGGTGACCAGTGGTGGACTGCTGCAGCCTCCATCTGATGGAAAATAATTTTCTTTGATGATTATTGTACTGTATACTTGTCTGTAAATATAAAGATCCATATATAGCATATGGTAAGAAATTTCATTTGTCTAGAGATATGAGGAAGGTAATATTTTTCTCTAGAATCTATGACATATACAGTCATGTGTATTTAGCTGTTTTTACAGTGTCACCCATGAGTTCACTCCCATTGAGAGGGCTTTAAGTCTACCTAGATACCTGTTGATTAACCCATATAATATTGCCACTACTACACCAATGGAGGTTGTTTGCTGTGGTTGGTTGAACCACTGATATTTTCAGGGGAATGAATTGAACTATGGACTGTAATACTAAGTGAATAATACAAACTCAGAAAAGCAAGCAATGTATGTTATTTGCCATTTGCATACCATAGCACTAATCCTTTATGTATGAGCATATATCCTGATGTAACACCAAAAAAAGCCAGAAAAAATGGCGAGGTAAACACAAAGGTAAACAGAAAGAAAGAGCCCTAAAGTGGGTTATAGTAAGAAATAGATATTACTGGGGGTGGGGGCAGGAAGAGAATGTTTCCCTGTGGTGGAAGGAGGGAGGGTTATTCAGGGGACCATGGTAGTAGAAGAGGAGAGAATTAAGGAGAGGAGTTTTGGTGGGCAGTGGATGTTATTGGAAGAGGGTAGGGATAGCGGGGGGATCTTAAAATGGGGAGGGAAGAAGGAGGCTGCATGGGACATAGAGAGAGTAAAGATGAATTTTGGGGGGATCTAAGGAAGTGAAAGGGAAGTGAGTTGGCTCCAGACCCCCCTGAGAAATGCACACATGGTGTCTGAACATTATTGCATATGTGTAACTGGGGACTGTATAGCAAGTAACGCAATGCAGGTCAGGAGTGACTTGCCTTTGAGTGGTTCGTCTGAGTAAGCCAAGAGACTTCCAAAATAACAAAAGCTATTGCCAGAGCTCTTGTTTATCTCCCTGAAATGGAAGATGAAACCCTACTGCTCAGGACAGGACGTACCTTCAACACAGGACTTGAAGCAATGGAGACGGAACTGACCCAGAAGTCTTCTATCTGAAGTTTAGCTCTCACAGTTCTAGACGATACTATGCAAGCTGCTAAGGGAGAAAATCAATGTTTTCTAAATTTTATTTAAAAAGACAAGAATTGGAACTAGAGAGATGGCTCAGTGGTTAAGAACACTGTTCGCTCTTGCAGAGGACCCTGGTTTGTTTCCCAGAACCCGCATGGCACATAACAACTGTCCATATCTCCAGTTCCAGGGGACCTGACATCGTCTTCTAATCTTAGTGGGCACTGCATGACACGTATATACCTACCTACATGAAAGTAATACACTCAAATACATAGAAAATAAAAATAAAAATAGAAAAACTTCAATTAAGGTAATGAAAGTGGGGATTAAAATGTTACTGTTTGGGGATATATTTTAGCCATACTTGATTTTTAATCAAGTTCCTTATTCTCCATTAACACCCCAGTGATATAGGACTATGCGTTGAATTTTCAGCAGCAATCCTATCATGGTCAGAAGACCTAGAATTCCCCTTAACTCTGCAGTTTCTTCTTCACAATTTTCTGCCTACTCATTCCACACTAATCCTTAACTGCAAGTCAATACTTACCCATAATGTTCAGTCTAAGCGCTCCTCTCCATTTCAAGACCCCATTTAATTGGATGTTATTCCTCTCTCAATGGTCCTAAGCAAAATTATGACTTTAAGTGTTTTAAATAAGCACCATTGAATAACATTTGAAAATGTTCATATATATCCCAGTCAAAAGAAAATTCAGTCTGCAACTGTGCCTATAAAACATGTCTGTAGGATATTCTGTACGGTACTCTTATGTTTGGGATATGGTAGATAGAAGCTTTGTAATGCTAGAAATACGCTCCTTGTGAATGATACTGATCAATTAATAGGGGACAATTCATGAGTTACTTTGTGAGGTATGATAAAAGCTGAAGTTTCAATCAAATTTCAAATTCAGTGTTTTTCTTCCCCAATACACAATTCTGCTAATTAAATTGCTATTTTACATGCAGGACCTAAGATTTTCAGGAACTTTATAATTTGTGCAATTTTTCCAGATTCTTATAAATATTCTATTAATTGTTTTAGACTAATACTATGCTGTATGACTTCATGAATAAAATATGCTTTGGGAAGCATAAAGCGATTAATTGTGGTGGAATTTAACTTGACTTGCTCAAAATCAGATGCAGAACACTCATCAGATTCCAGTCAAATAGCTCTACTCAGCATGTGTGCATTAAAAATAATCTAAAGACAATTTTAATCCTCTCTGGGAAATATTCCACTCCAAATTCAACCAAAATTGAATACTATATGCATTAATAAATCTACCGTAATTTCAGCTGAATTTTAAATATTTTAAGTATTGTGTTAAAATACATGGATAATTATAATGAAGATGGGTTTTTACCTTTCACATTAGAGCAATGAAAAGCTTTAAGCCCATTACTAAACTGTAAAGTAGAGCCCAATTATTCTTTAGCCTACCACGCATACATTGAGAAATCATTTCATAAAGTATTCCCTACTTCCCTGTTCCCTGTTCTTTTCATTTTCAATCTGGATTCAGAAAAAGTTCTACTTTGGGATGTAGAAGGGGGATAAAATGAAAGCAGACAGAAGAATGATAAGAGAAGAAAAT
>NW_008343959.1:436846-439865 GCF_000622305.1 Nannospalax galili | reverse complement strand
ATATATATATATATGTTCACACACACTCAATTACCTATTTTTTAAAAAATTTTATGTGTATGTGTTTTCCATAGTGTAGTTATGTGTACCATGTGTGGTCCTGGTGCCCACAAATGTCAAATGAAGGTGAATGTTGCTGAATTTCTTTGGGATTTGCTTCGTTTCGTGTTGGCAGACTGGCAGTCCTCACTGGACTCCAGTTTTACTTCCATCACTTTTCTTTGCATCTGTTCAGACAGCAAAGTTTCTAGTTTATACTTAGATTACTTTGGGGGGCTAAAAGGCCTTTTTCTTTTACAAAACTGGCAGTCAAGTTTTGCAACAACTGGTGATTCCGAAATAGTTTAGGGTAAAAGTCGCTTCCATCTCAAAGGCCTAAATCATTTGTCAGTGATAACAAGACAGTGGCCAGAAAGTAAAACAGCGATGAACCCAAGGATCTTTTTCTGAAGTTAAACCTACCAAAAGGTAAAGGAAATGGTAGAGGATGGTAAAAACACATCTGTGGGTGTGTGGCAACAAAGAACTGGCAATATAATAATAATAATAGTAATCTTGTAAAATGTGATCTTATATATATATTGAATAATTAAGTTTGACCACAGAGATCCTTGGGTAAATCAGAAAATATAGCTTAATTGTTCCTAGTTGTATCTGATAACGACAAGGACGAGATGAGACTCAGAACAGTGACAAATTTATACACATAAGAATACACACATTCACAGACACAAAAACATACACAGGAGAGAGATAGGGGAAGACCAGTTCCTATTATGTCAATTGTTTCTCATTTGCAGCTTCATAATCTCTCCTCATGGGCAGAAAAGATCACCTAACTTTTAATTAGAAAAGTAAATATAATGCCTTTTGTATGTTACAATAGAACCAGTCACTAATTAGTATAGAAATTATTGTGATTATTGCAGAGTTCCATTTTAACTCTGAAGTATTGAAGTAGAAGGACAGATAAGAATTTTTTTGAAGTATCTTCAGATTCATCATACATAATTCTTACTAGTGACTTCAGTGACAACAGATGCCTTCCTTCCTTCCTTCCTTCCTCCCTCCTTCCTTCCTTCTTCCCTCCCTCTCTCCCTCCCTCCCTCCCTCATACTCCCTCTCTCTCTCTCTCTCCCTCTCTCTCATTTTTAGCTTTTTCTCTTTTGAAATTTCATTCGTTCATAGATTTCAATTCCGGGGGGGGCTCCAACACCATTTTCTGAGCTGTGCACAACACAGGTGCACTTGCATACTTACTGACAATACTTTCATACACTTTTTAAAAATTCATATGAGTGCATAACATAGAAACGGTAACAATTTTGCTATATTAATTTCTTATATATATATAGATTCTGCTTATGACTTAATATCTTGCATCTTATGCATTTTGTTCATGTTTTTCTACTAAATTAAGTTGTAAAACTATGATGTCTATATCATCTGAGTCTGTTCATAATAATATTTTCTATCTTTTTTGTCAAAACTTTTATTTTGGTTTATACATACATATTTTTTAAATTATGAATTAAGATTAATTAAGTATATCCTTGAGGCATTTCCATGGTTTGGATAAGTTTTGATTTTAATGGAACATATTTAAATTGCAAGAAATTGTCATTAATTTAAAAAATGCTATATGAGTCTTTATGGAAGAACTACAGAAGGTTTTGCTGAATGATTTGTTTATTAATTTAGTCTTGTATTTGCTAATATGTAAGAGTCTTTAATTTAGAGAAGGTTTCTGACATAATCTCAAATGAGTGTTCAGGATTCTTGAGAATCTCTGTTCTGACTGGGTCCATACTCTGCTGTTTCCCGCAGCCTACACAACTCCTCAAATATCCACTTAGCTTTCCTCCTCTCAATCTGGCTTCTTCATGTATCATTATGTGAGCAAATATTCTAAAATCAGAAAACTGTCCAAGAAAAGAAAGACATTCTCAAATAGTTTTCTCAGTTACCCCCTTGATGGCTACTACTTTGGTTCTGAATGCTAAACCCAAACCAGCTTGCCTTTCTTGGAATTTTATTTGTGACACCTTCCCCTGTAGAGACTGAATATTTTCATTTGATTCTTATTTCCCTGCACTTCTGATCAGGAAATAGTTTTCTGGGAAGATGGGAATGAGTATTAGGCTAACTCAATCCATCTCTATTATTTCCAATTTTTATTTCCAATTTTTATTACTGATGAATGTTTATATTTTTTTCTTAAACTATATCGTCAAATGTATTTTGTAGAGAAGAATGTCAATGTAGTTAGTTTTTCATGACCATAAAAATCATGTTTTCTTTGATCCATCAGCTTCTGTCTAAATTGGAAGAATTTCTTATAGTGCATACAATATTTATATTTTTACGCATATATGTTTGTGGTATCTTAATTCCATTAATTAAATAATCATTTTTATTTTGCCTACAATTATAGTAAATAACCAGCATTTAAAATTTTAATAATGTTAATTCAACTCAACTAAATGTGTAAGTGACTAAATAATTAGTTTTGTAGCCACATGCTTTTCTGTTCCATTGTAGTTTCTCTGATTTGTTTATTATAGGTACCATTTAAAAGGGTAAATGTGCTTCATTTTTCCCCCAGCATTACTGTTTCTCCTGGCAGGTCCTAGCTTCTCAGTAGTTCAGAATGACTTCAAACTCCTGAAACCTCTACCTGAGCCTCACCACCAGCCCTGGGCCGGGATCACTGACCTGCACGACCATTCTGTCTCACAACTATTCTACGTCTTCACTTAAACTTCTACATGTAAGGATATTTCTAGTGACCTGATTCCTTATTTTAAGAGCAGTAGAATAAGTCCTTATGCATTTATTTAAGATCTGCTGTCAGTGATTGTCTTGCTCAGATAATTTAATTATTTTATATTTTATGATGATCCAGTGTTGTATGAAACTGGTATGTCATGTCTTATTTCAGGCCAAGATTTTCTATATGTACTTCTTCCAAATAGACTTTAAAATACATCAAATTTTCAATATTTAATCTCGTAATACT
>NW_008343959.1:427720-436604 GCF_000622305.1 Nannospalax galili | reverse complement strand
TTATTTGCATATCCCTGCCCCAAAACTGGTTGAATGTATTTAGCTCTGTAGCAACTGCCTGCTCTGAGCCAATTTATAGAATGCACCACCAACTGGGAGGGGACAGGAACTTTTAAAGGTAAAAAACACAAGACACCTGATGTTTTAGTTAAGCAATTAGAAGGTGTTAATATTTTACAAGTTGTCAAGTTTTTACTTTGGATAAACATAGTGTTTGTGAAATTTAAGCTAGTTCCTGCTGAGCAAACAAGCAGATGTGCAGAAGCAGCATCTTGAAGGTGGCACTATTGTTTGTGGTCTGGTATCACTTGGAACCAGACATCTAAAGGGGAGGTGATGGGGGCCCCTGAAATTAGGTTGAGTCAAAAGTCAATCTTACCTTATTCAAGGGAACAAAATGGAGAGGCACTAACAAGATGGAGTTACTCATGCTGCCACATTCCCCACTGGCTCTTGATCCTAGAGTCAAATTGTTGACTCTGCTGTACTCAGAGGTTTGTATTGTTTATATTTCAGCTAGAGAGATGATCTGCCTCTTCAACTTCCTGAAGGAAGGAGTCCTGTAGATGCCACCTGCCTCTGTCTATTTGAATCTTAGAAGCTGAAATTTTTCATTACCCACCGCTAGGGTGGTGACATCCAAGTACCAGAACCTGCAATGCCTGTTCCCATAACAGGGGCACAGGGATGGTGACAGGACTTTTGTTGGTACTTGAGAGATCTGGGTTAAGGTGAAAGTATTCCCGCCCTTCCTCTCTGCTATAGTGATAAACCTGGGGGAGAACATGGACTAGTATGCACATGTCTCCATGGAGAGTCTAATTCAAGCTGTTTTGTGGTCACACAGTAAACCAAAGGTTCATGCCCACCAGCTGGTTTCAGGGAATTAAAAGATAATCCTGATTTCATATGGAGAGGTCTCCAGTTGCAAGGTTGAGGGTATCAAATAAATACCCTTACCCTGAAGATCTTCCAATGTCAACCTTGTATTTTCCCAGGTACAAGTAAGATCAGAATGCTGTGAGGTCATAGTAATGGTAAATGATAAACTGTCTCCTATCCTCAGGTAGTAAGGGGGTCTGGGGTCCAAGCACAGACAACAATCCCCCCCAAGCACAAGGGAAGTCTATTTGATCCAGGTATGGGCCACGCTAACCATGTTTAGAGTTCCTTCAATAGATAGGCTAGAGATTTTATAGATTTGACCAGTGGGAATTATGGGGCTATATGCTACTCTAATACCCGCCCCATGTAATCTTAAAGTTTTTAGGAAGTAGACAAGATCTCTCGAATAATTTTGGCATTTCTGTAATTTGATACAGACCACGTTGTTAAGAGGACCAAGGAAGTTTTGGGATTTAGCCTTGAAAAAAACTGGTCATTTTTCTTTTGGGGGACATTTTCCCCTAAATGCCTAGTCAACTCTTCTCTCTTATCATATTATCCTTTGAAGAGGTTACACAAATTGCCAATAGGGAGTCAAGGCACAGACTGCTCTGGCTCCTAACATGCTGAACAGGGGCACAGGATATGGCAATTGGGGTACTCCTTCAGTGGGTTTATCTAAATGACCCCAAGTTGCATAAATGTTAGCTGTAGGGAGAAAAGAAAGTCATTGACTGGTGCCTGGGAGATGTAAAGACAAGATTAGTTAGCATTCCAAGCTCTGGACAAGGAACCAGAAAAGGTCAGGACAGGGTAAATTTCAGATGTCCAAATCAAAGTCCATTAGAATTTCTTGATGGGGACTTCCAAAGACATTCATCTATTGGGTTACTCCTTATTTTCTTTTGGCCACAAAGATCAGACTCCAGAGTGATGAATTCAGGATTTGTTTTCAGGCATTTGATAGCTGTCAGAAGGACTAGAATGATGTGAGCTCCTTCCCAAATGTCCCCAAGGCAAGGAGAGAGAAGAAATTTAGCTATCATTAATTTTTTTAAGGTTAGAACAATCTTGAGTTTTTCCTTTTGACTACAGGTAAGGATTGCAGAGTTGATTAGGCCAAGATGCATAATGTTTTTAATCATTATAATTTGTTGTTAGTAATTAGCAAATATGCAATAATTACTAGAACCTTTTATCTCATATCAATGGCCATATTCAAGACATTTTTTTCATATGATTTTTACACTATTACAGAGCCATATTTTTCATCCAAAATTTAGTTGTAAGCATGTTTTTCTTACTGTTATATATACTGTATAATTATCTGATACAACTGTGGAGGAAGCACAAAATATACCCTGAATTTTGGAATGTGTTCTTCCCAGGTTTACTCTACTTTCAAACATAAGTACAATTTTGATTTTATTTTGCCTGGAACAAGTAGAGAGGCTTACTGTGATGTCAAATTCTACTTCACTTACTTACAGCATTAGTAATAATAATCTGAGATTCCTAAGGAAAAACACCTAAATCATGTTCTGCATTTTGAGAGCCCCACTGAAGACAGTTCATAGCTTTTCAGCTAGGACAGTTTTTAAGAATTAAAGATATAGCTAGGAGTGGTTGTGCAGGCCTTCAATCCCAGCATTTGGAGGCAGAGGCAAGTGGATCTCTGTGAGTTTGAGGACAGCCTGGTCTACATAGTGCGTTCCAGAGCTGGGGTTGCAGGGAGAACCTGTCTCAAAAACAGAAAAAAAAAATGAATTAATGCTACTATTTTTTCAGTGTAAAATTTCAAAAGTCATTAGAATGTCTCTCATTTAATATTGTCATTGTTATTTTTGGTTTATGAATTTTATGATCTTTTGATTTTATCAAAGGTATTCATTTGATCTCATGTTTTAATATAATTTTTCTCATTGATACATAAAAAGACAATGACTTGAGTGTTGCTTATTTTCTAGCTATACCTGAATTTAAATAAATGTCACAAATGCTTGGATACCAGCGAAGTAAAAGAGAAAAGTGAACATTTTCAGCATAATCAGGCACAATTTTCTGATTATACATAATATTAACTTCATCAAATCCAGCATTGTAATTCATCTTATTATATATTTTTTTAATGTGTGTGAGTGTATTGCCTGCATGAATGTTAGTGCACCTGTGTCATGATTGCTGTGGAGGTCAGAGAGGGCTTCAGATTCTCCTGGAACTGGAGTTAAGGAGGTTTGTAGCCGACATGTGGGTGCTGGGAATCGAACCTGAGTCCTCTTCAAGAGCAGTCAGTGCTATTAACCACTGAGCCAACTCTCCAGCCCTCATCTTATTAGACTTTATTCTTTGTGTTTAAATATATTGATGTGACACATGTTTATTAATCAGTTGGATTGTATTTTTAGGTCCTACATATTTTTCTTCTTTTCCAAATAAATTATTAAAAATTAAAGATTACTATCATGGCCCTTTTCTATTTATGTGAGAGTATTAATTTTACATTTAATATTCTGATACTTTATTCATTGTCTTTAGTTTTGTAAATAGTCTTTAATATCTTCCATGAAATAATTATTTATCAACATGTTTCTCACGTACGTACAGATTGTGATTTTGCATGTATTTGTTGATTTTTATTTCATGTGTATAATATTATATTCATAAAAATTTCCCACTGATATTTAATTCTTTATATCACTGATTTCTCAATGTATCCTTTACATTTACATAATTAATTTTGTTATATATAACTTGTAGTTTTAATATTGTTTATATATAATTTGTTAGTATATGAATTTTTATTTTGAAATATTGGTTATCAATTCCAGAATCAATCATAACATATGCTAAGCAAGCAAGATATTCTACGATTGTTATATGAAGTTTATTTTTCTTGTTCCAAAAGTAAGTATATAAATATATGTGCAATGATTAATATACTTCCACTAGCTATTAAATATCTTGGAAACCATGATGTAAGATTAAACTTTGCATTCTGATGAGTATCTCTAAATATTAAAACAATCATGCAAACTCAAGACACTCATGGATAAATACAAAGAATTGTCCAATGCTTACTGACATAAAGTTAAAGGTAATGAAAAAATTACTCATGGAAATGTTTCAAAAATTATAATACTATAAAATATCTAAACAAACTTTCATTTGAAACAACACTAATGAGCCATTAAAATATTACACAGAGAATCACAATATTGTTGAGTCATTTAATAATAGCTGCAATAATGTAATCAGATTAAAACTAATGACGCACATTACATTTTTAAAGAAAGGTGGAATGTTGTGATGGAAGCACTTAGAAAATGCTTTCAAGCAAAGCTGATCTTTGAATGCATATATTATACTTGGGTAACTAAAATACAGTAGGAATTTAATCAAAACCATGTAGAATTATTGAAATATCATGAAGACATTGTGTTATAATCTCCATCCTAATTAAAAATATGATTAAAGTAAATCTTTAATAATCCTGAAAAATTTGTTTCTCAGTGGTCATAAATTATTTCAAGGTACAATTTGAAAATAATGTGGATCATTAAATAGGTTACCTCTACAAATCAAAAATTAATGTAAGTGTTTTTCAAGTAAAGTTAAATAATTCTCTTGTTGATTATTTAAAGCAGCAATAAAATACCTAATATGCAAAAGGATATAGCATATGCTAATATATAGACTATGGATATAATTCATGCATGCTGTAGAATATTTATATACCATAATAATCAGTAAGAAACTCAGATAAATTATTTACAACACTATAAAGATATAATGGTCTTAAATATATAATGAATATGAAAACTGCATTCAGTTATTGGTGAAATTAAATGCCAGTGAAACCCATTACAGTGCAGCATAATTTTTCTAGGTGATGTTTCAAAGCACAAGTTTCCAGTTTTATATTATGCCTATATAAATAATTTTGCATTTATTGCTCTAAAAATCATGCATTAATAGAGAATAAATTTGTCAGTAACTCACCTATATACTACAGCTGCAAATGATTACCAGTCTTACAGCGTATTCATCTTCTTGTGATTTCCAGAACCGGAAAACTAATAAATACTTTTCAAATCATCTTTGACTCAATGTAAAAATAAGATCCACACATATTTGATGGTAAGGTATGTTGCTTCTTGTTTCTTTTTTCTTTTTTGGGGGGGGGTCTTTTTGAGACAGGGTCTCCCTGTAGCCCCAGCTGTCCTGGAACTCACTATGTAGACCAGGCTGGCCTTGAACTCACAGAGATCTGCCTGCATCTGCCTCCTAGGTACTGGGATTAAAGGCATGACCCACCATGCCTGGAGCTTCTTGTTTCTTTATAGGCACAACTTCATTTCATCTCTGTTTTGAATAAAGAATTCAGCATATAGTAAGAAATTTCATTTGTTTAGAGTTATGAAAGAAGAATGGTTTTCTCTGGGATCTACATCCTTTCCTGCAATAGGTACTTGATTGAGTTTACAGTGCCACCCATGAGTTCACTCCCACCAAGGGGGCATCAAGTTCAGTTAGATAGCTCTTGACTGCCCTCAAGATAACAGTGATACTACTGCACCAATTCGCCATGCCAGTCCTTATGATTGTTAGCATTTAGGGCTGGGTTGGGCCATTGATTGTTTTTTCTTCCTTGGAAGTTTGCATATTATCATTTAGCATTATGTTAGCCAAACTTTGGTTAGAAGGCTGCCAGGTCAATTCCTCCTCCATTGCATCAAGTCCTGTATCTGAAGTATATCCTATCTTTGGAAGTAGGGTCCCATCTACTAGTCCTTGGAGACAACCAAGAGTTTTGGTAATAGCTTATGTTGTCCTGAGCATCTCTTGGACCCACCAGTCACTGAAAGGTAGGTCTCCTCTGTCTGGCACTGTGCCACCAGTCAAGCAGCTCCCAGGTATACTCACACAATGATGTTCAGACACTATATGTGCACTTCCCATGGGATCCCGAGGGCACCACACTCCCTCTGGGTTTCCCAGCCACTAAGATTCACCCATCTCCCTTCTCTTTCCTTTCATTCTGTTACCCTTCTATCTCCCCAGTCCTAGGGCCCCATTATCCCCACCCTCCTTCCAATGACACCTGCCCTCCACCATCCCCTGTCTCGTCACTTCTTTCCTCCCTGTGGCCCCTTGCATATCCCTCATCCTTCCCTTCCTCTGGAACACCCCCCACTTTCCCACCACCCTCCTGATAATACCTGTTCCCTACTATTCTCCCAGATTCTTTCTTTCCCTTCAACTCTGTGTATCCTTTCCATTTTCATTACTACTGGTGTTACATCAGAATTTATATACTCAGATATAAGGGATTGGTGCTATGATAAGCAAATGAGGGAGAACATATATCCCTTACTTTTCTGCATTTGTGTTACTACATTGGTAGTTTCCATTTCTTAGCTATTGTGAAGGAAGCAGCACTAAACATAGATGTAGACGTATCCCTAAGTAGGATTAGTCCTTTGGGTATATGTCAAGAATTCATATAACTAGGTCATATGATGAGTTCATTTTCAGTTTTTTAAGAGTTCTCCACACTGCTTTCCATAGTGATTGTGCAAGTTTGCATTCCAACCAGCAGTGAATGAGCATTCATCTTTTTCCATATCCTCTCCAGCATTTGGAGTCTTTCCTTCCCTTAGCCAGCCTGACTGGGATAAAATGGAATCATAGTGTGGATTTTATCTTCATTTCTATAATTACTAACTATGTTGAGCACTTTTTAAGGTACTTTTTTAGGCATTTTTAGTTCTTCATTTGAAAACTCTGTTTCGGTCTATCACCCATCTTGTAATTGGATTGTACATACAATTCTTTCTTTGGTTTATGGAGTTCTTTGTATATTCTCAATATTAACCTCTGTTGGATGTGTAGCTGGTAAATATTTTCTCCCAATCAATGGGTCTTCTCTTTCCTTCCTTGGTTGTTTCTTTTGCTGTACAGAAGCTTTGTAGCTTAATGAGGTCCCACTTATTGATATGTTTTACAGACAAGCATACCCTACACTACTCATCAATGCTTCTTTTTGAAACAAGTGGAGGCTACTGAAGAATGGCAAAACTGGTCACACAGAGAGTATATGTCTGAGAGATGCCCCATACTAGGTGATACATCTGCAGGTGAACCTCTATAACTAAGACTCATGGAGCAGAGTCGAACAAGTGCTACAGAGAAAACTAACACATCCCTCAATTCTCACTGGTAAAGCTTCCTTGTACAGCAGAGTATGATGTGAATGGAAGACCACATTTTAAAGAATAGGAGATTATAGAGTGTGTCCCTGAATAGGACTCCTTTATTGAAACTCATCCACTGCTCAGGGATCATCGCTGAAGAGGAGGTGTAAAGAGTGTAAGAGTCAAGGCTGGCTTCATGAACACAGGGAAGCAGAGGTTTTCAGGACACTGGAGCTTGCACATATGAACTTGTAGCAATTGTGGTATCAAGCACAGGACCCATGCTACTCAATTGAACACACAGAGGAGAGAATGGGTGGCAGGCTAGCCCTAGACTGAGAGCTTTTGGAGGCTGGTTGCTGCTGACTAGACTCCAGTGGACAAATTTGTACTGAAGGACATCTGGGTGCAAATGCTTGAGTGGATAGGAATTACCATGTGTGGCAGAATGCATGAGGTTTGGTGGGGAGATGGGTGAAGTATATGTGGGGGAAGGTTTCTGGGTTTGAGAATACAGAAGATCAATAAAAAAAAGTTAAAAAGGAAAAGTATTCATTCACCATCTTAATACTATTATTCTCACAAAGGATCAACAGTACAGACAATCTTGTTCAGAGAGAATGAAAACAGGAATGGTGAGGGAAGCAAGAGAAACAATCAATGGCTCAGTGTCTGGTGTACTAACCCTACAGTGTTCTCACCCATTTTCTTTTCCAATTGAATAATATCTCAATTAACATTGTATCCAATTGCTGACAAAGAGCAGGACATACCTACTACCACAACATGAAGACCCTGTAAATTATTGTGTCCCAAGGAGTTTTAGTCTGTTTTTGTTGCTCTATCAAAATAAAGAGACTGGGTCATCTACTAGAAATAAGGAAATAAAAGAAAGAAAGGAAAGAAAAAAAGAAAGAAAGAAAGAAATCTATTTTCTCACATGGCTGGAGGCTGGCAATTACAAAAAATATGCAAGCAGGTTTTGTGAGATAGCTAGGATATTTGATTCCTGCTTTTATTCTTATATGTGTGAACTCAGGTATATATGTAATTAATTTCTCAAAAAATCTTTGCTAAATTATGACTTAGTCATTTTACATGTAACTTCTGATTTTTCTGCTTATGAAGGAAATAAAAAATAATTATGCTCAATTATACAGACTTCTTAGAAATTAGAACTCATGATGTGAGAGAAAAGTAAAGTGGGGGGTTTTAAGAAAGTTCTTTTCTCTAAATGAAATCAGATGGCAAAACTTTGCACTCCCACCATGACACTTTGTTTTGAAGAGTAAGAGTTGATAAGTGTGGGCTAATGGACAGTTAAAAAGCATTAGAAAAATGAAGATTACATTTCATAGACAATCACTAATATTCTAATCATTTTTTATGATCCAATCTTATAATTTCTAAAATTTTCATTTTATGTATATAAATTTTAGTCTTAAAACAGTTGTAATTTATGTTCAATGCCTCTTTTGTGTTATTTTAAGCAAGTATAAGAAAATAGATATTTTTAATGAAAGTTATGCATGTGTATTGCCTTAATTATCACATTAATTTGATCTCTGTAAATTTCTAAAAACAATTTTCATTAAACTAATCATTTTGTACAGATATCATTAAAATAACTTAAGCATAAAAAATTTGTCATATTCTCATTTACTATTTATTACATATTAATTTTTTTTCAATTTTCTTATTTTACCACAACATACTTTTTTGTGTTCTTTTTCTTGAATTAGTCTTTTCAAAGGAAATTAAGTAGACAATTCCCTTTACATACAAGGTTTTTATAAACTATTGAC
>NW_008343959.1:401959-427535 GCF_000622305.1 Nannospalax galili | reverse complement strand
TAGATATTTATTCTTTCCTGTTTAAAGGTCTTATTTTAAAACCAGAAACTCTGGAATTGCTGAAGGAGAGCACTTCACATTATAGATATATGCAAGGACTTCCTGAAAAAATATTTCAATAGCACAGGAAATTATCCAAAAAACTGACAAATTTACAAAAAATTGGAAAGCTTTTTCAAAGCAATGTTTCAAACAATTACCAGAGTGAACGAACAGCTTAAGAAATACAAGGACATCATAAATCATATAAATGGACTCAAAGACAAGAACCGTATGGTCATCTTGATAGATGCAGAGAAGGCCTTTGACAAAATTCAACATGCATTTATGTTCAAAGTCCTAGAGGGAATTGGAATGGAGGAAACATACCTCAACATAATTAAAGCCATATATAACAAACCCACAGCCAAAATCATTCTAAATGGAGAAAAACTGGAAGTATTCTGATTGAAATCAGGAACCGGACAAGGCTGTCCACTATTCCCACTTCTCTTTAACATAGTACTTGAAACTCTTGCAAAAGCAGTAAGACAAGGGAAGGAAATTAAAGGAGTAATAATTGGAAAAGAAAAGATCAAATTATACCTTTTTGTAGATTATATGATAGTATATCTACGGGATGCCGAAAATTCCATCTGAAAACTCCTAGAAATTATTAATACGTTCAGTAAAGTGGCTGGTAAATCTACAAAAGCCTGTAACCTTTCTATGTCCTAACAATAAGCAATCAGAGAAAGAGTACATGGAAACACTCCCTTTCATAATAGGTGCAAAGAAAATATCTTGGAATAAATCTGACCAAAGACATTAAAGAGCTCTACAAGGAAAATTTTAACTCTTTAAAGAAAAAAATTGAGGAAGACATCAGAAGATGGAAGGATCTCCCATGCTCATGGATAAGAAGAATTAATATTGTGAAAATGACCATCCTACCAAAAGCCATTTATAGACTCAATGCAATGCCAATCAAAATCCCAATGACATTTTTCACAGAACTGGAAAAAAACTATCCTAAGATTCATATGGAAGCACAAAAGACTTCGGATAGCCAAAACAACCCTGAGCATTAAGAGCAAAACTGGGGGAATTACTATACCAGATTGCAAGCTGTATTATAGAGCTATAGTCAAAAACAACATGGTACTGGCACAAAAATAAACCCATAGACTAACAGAACAAAATTGAAGACCCAAATATGAGTCCCAGACCTGATATTTGACAAAGGGGCCAAGAACATTAACTGGAGGAAAGACAGCATGTTCAGCATATGGAGCTGGCAAAACTGGATCTCCACTTGTAGAAGAATGAAACTAAACCCCTATCTTTCACCCTGCACAAAAGTCAAATGCAAATGGATCAAAGACCTCAATGTAAAGTCTGAACCTCTGAAATTATTAGAAGAAAACATCGGGAAAACCTACAAGGTATAGGTGTAGGAAATGGTTTTCTAAACCGGACATCAATTGCTCAGGAAACAAGGGCAAGAATTAACAAATGGGACCTCATTAAACTAAAAAGCTTCTGTACGTCAAAGGAGACAACAAAGGAAGCAAACAGAAAACCCACAGAATGGGAGAAAGTCTTCACCAGCGACACATCTGACAGAGATTTAATAACCAGAATTTATAACCAACAAAAAACTTACAACCAAGACAAGAAGCAACCCAATTAAATGATGGGCTAAGGAGCTGAAGAGAGAGTTATCAAAAGAAGAAGCAAAGATGGTTAAGAAACATCTTAAAAGATGTTCAACATCACTAATAATTAGGGAAATGCAAATTAAAACCACTTTAAGATTTTGCCTCACCCCAGTCAGACTGGCTAATATCAAGAAAAAAAATGATACAAAATGTTGGAGAGGATGTGGGGAAAGGGGAACACTCATCTACTGCTATTGGGGCTGCAAACTGATTTAATCCCTATGGAAAGCCGTGTAGAGAACTCTTTAAAAACTACAAATGAAATAGCATTTGACCCAGTTATACCACTTATTGGCATATACCCAAAGAACTCATCCTATTGCAGAGACACTTGTACATCCATGTTTGTGTCTGCACTTTTCACGATAGCTAAGAGATGGACACACCTAAGTGTCCCTCAATTCATGAGTGGTTAATGAAAACATGGTTCATTTATATTATGTAGTTTTACTCAGAAGTAAAGAAAGATGAAATCATGAAATTTGCAGGTAAATTGATGGAACTAGCAACTGTAATAGTAAGTGAAGTAACACAGACTCAGAAAAAAAATCGACATATGTTCTCTCTCATATGTGGATCCTAGAACCAGACTCTGATGAGTATGCAACCAGACATAACTACAGGAACCAGGATAATGGAAAGGAAACAGGGAGGTAAATGAAAAGAAAGAACCTGGAAGAGAAGAACAGTAGGAAACTGGCCTTAATAAGGGAGATATGGGTAAAAATTGGGTTATTTATGGGACAGGGGAGGGAAGGGTATACAAGGAACCTAGGGGATGAAGAGAAAGAAGGAGCTCAAGAGAGGTAGGACCATAGGAGAAAGGTATTAGTAAGGTAGAAAGGGGGGAAATGGGGACACCTTAAGTGGGAAAACCATGATGGAGGGGTGATACAATGTTAGAGATAAACAATGCCTAGCTAGTTTTGAAAACCATTGAGAACCATATTACTCCTAAAACCTTCTGACAAATTATACAAAGCACATCAAGAAATATATGTCTAGGTAAGGTTTATCTGAGAACAATTTGTCTTTGCCCAAGATTTATCTACATGATACACAGTAATTAAAAATACCAGACTGGTGGAACTAACCTTCTTGGGTGTTTGACAGACATAGTTTGAGGTCTATAATCATTTGGTCAGAGGGACACAAAGGACACTTTTCACTCCTTGCCTTCCTAAGTTGACTAGTTCCAGGGGACTATGAGCATCTCTCAAAATGTGCTATAATGATGGTAGGTCTCCTGTCCTCTTGATCAAGGAGGCTGAGGTGACCCCAACAGATGGACTTGAACCACTGTCCAGCCTATAAAGAGTAGGGTCAGCACAGAGGAATTATTTCCTCCATGCTTCCAAGCGAAGCCAACCATGGTCTAGCAGGGTCTTTGCCTTATCTTCACATAGGTGGAACTGGTAAAAGAAAGGAGCTGGGGGCTCCATCCAAGCCCTTGTGACCCCTGAGAAACAGATCCTCAAACGACCTTAAGAGTAAAAATAAATTGATTTATCTGGACCAACTGTATGGCCTTAAACACCCAAAAGGAAAGTATAACCAAAGATTAATGGAGCCAATATAATTTCATAAGAGTCCATACGTTTATCTAAAGGCTACATAACAAGCAAAAATGCCAGACAGGCAAATACCTTCTTTTGAGTTGTGGGCCAGGGTGGCCAAAGGGATTCCCAGATAGTAACCCAGCATAGAACTAGAAAATTGAACAGAAGACCCCAATCTTATCCAAAGGAATATTGACAACTGATTACCATTAGATAAGGAACAGCTGACCCTCCTAAAACAAAGACCTCTAGATCGGCTGACTAGATTCACCAGAAGGGCAAGTAGTGGGGAATGGCTTGGGGTGCCAACAACGCAGCAGACAGTAGCAGGGATATCAGAGTATAAGGCCTTTAGTGGGTGGAAGGAGGCTATGGGAGGGTGCTACCTGGGAAGTGGGTGTATAAACAAATTCAAAAAGATTCTTCAAAGCATAAAAATTTAATTCTTAATAATTAGTAGATGTGAAATCTACCTGATGACTTTAATCCATGCTCAGATGCCAAGGAGCTCAGAAAGTAACCGACTGTGACTAGTAATAATCATATATAGAGAGAGATTTGAAACACATTTGCATCTTAGTGTCAATTGTATTAAAAATGAATTTTTCTGTATGAAACTGTGTATTTTAATAATGAAATGGAGATCTTTTTTAAAGTTTAAAACCTCATTTAATTTTGTGTCTTATAGGGTTTATATAGAGTACAATATTGTATAACTGTATTAATTCAACTGTAAACCTAAAAATTTAGAGCCAATTTTGAAAGAGATGCATCTTAGCTCTGGAAATTGTTATTGAATATGTCAATACTGTTGTAGTGACATACTTTTTCTAATTATATGGTTATTAAATAAATAATAATAATAAAAAGAAATTCAAGGAAATCTTTTGCAACTGTATATTTTACTAAGGATTAATATGAAGACTCTATAATTAACTCAAATAATTAAATACTGCCCCAAAAACCATTCAGTCATTCAAAATATTTGAACAGTTCTCAAAATAATAAGTATATATGCTCACTAAATATTTGATGGAAATGTCAATGATGTAAGATATCATTTTCCTGAAAATTAAAACTACTCTGAGATTCCATTTCACTCTCAGAATAGCTATCAAGAAGAAAACAAATGAAACAAATGCTGGGGAGAATGTGGGAAAGACAACCCTTATACAGTGCTGGAGAGAATATATATTACTCTAAACACTCTAGAAGTCAATGTGGAATTAGCGTTATAAAGTAATAGTAGAACTACCATGTAGCCCCAGCTGATCTAGAACTTTCTATGTAGATGATGCTGGCCTGGATCTCACAGAGCTCCACCTACCTCTGCCTCTTGAGTGTTTTTGCAGGTGTGTGACACCATACCCAGCTGACTTGTCTAGTCTTAAACATTAAAATTAAATAGACTTCATCAATAATGACTCATCTTATTCATAAATAGCTTAAAATTTTCTGGTCAAGAAAACAAACTGAAGGTTAAGCATCTTACATACACTTATTCTGTGACTTTGACTAATTCTGAAACTGTAGTAGTCTCCATCTGTGCAAAAAGTAGTTTCTTTGGTCAATGGTAAAAGTATAGTTTTCTGTAAATATGAGAATACATATTTAGAATAAAGTAAGAGATTACGTTGATCTAGGAATGTGGCCAAAGTTGGTTTTTATCTAGAATCTATGATCACTCCAGTCGTGTGTATTTGACTATGTTTTTAACACCACACACAAGTTCTTTTCCATTGAGAGGACCTTAATTCCAATTAGAAAGTGGTTGATTTTCCTCACGATAAATATTCTAGTACTGCACCCAAAGTGTTACTTTGCTGGACTCATCATTGTTGTTTACTAGGCCTTACAATTGGGTAGGCCTATTTATTGGTTTTTCTCCCATGGCAGCTTGCATGACATCCTATGGTACTACGAGAGTCAGTGTTTAGGGAAGAGACTTCCAGGTTAATTCTGTGTTTTGTCTTCAGCAATAGGCTCTGACATTCTAGTTCTGGGAGGCAATCAAAGGATGTGGCAATAGCCTGTGTTGTTTTGGGAGTTTCTTGGATACTCTAATCAACAACTTGAAGGGAGCGTTCTCCTGCCAGACACTGTGCTTTTTTTGTAGTCGTTATATATGCTTCAGTTACACATGCATATTTGTATCTTTATTTTTCAGTACGTTTCAACTGATATATTTCCAGCTAGATTTCATACCATCTAAGCCTTATCTTTTATCTTACTCCCACTGTATAACTCTCCCTACTCCCTCTTCACTTATAGTAATACTCTTTTCTCCTATCCCCTGTCTCCTTCTTCACCTTTATCCTCATGATTCCTTTCCATTTTCCTGGCTCCTGTGCTTAGATCAGGATATATACTCACACCTACGAATTTGGTGCTAAGGATACACAAATGAAAGAGAAACTATGTTCCTTGTTTGCCTGCGTTTGTGTTACTTCAGTAATTCCATCTTTTTACCTGAAAATTTCATGATTTTGCTTTTCTTTATCATTAAGTAGAACTCCACTCTCTAAATGTACCACATTTTCATTATCCATTGATTGGTTGAGGGACATTTAGGTTGTTTCCATTTCTGTTACTGTGAAAAGAACAGCAACAAACATGGATGTTCATGTGTGTTTACAGTAGTAGTGACACATCTTCAGTGCAACCTCTACACATAGGATGAATGTATTTCACTTGTCACCAGAGTAATTTTCTTATTCCATAGATGGTAATTAACACAGAAACCCACAATTAGTCAATGGAAAAAGATCAAGTGGCCACAGAGCTAAGACACTTACTTCAAACCTGTGCCTCCCAAGGGTCAGGGATCATTTTATAAGAGGAAGAAACATTTTAAGAGCCAGAGGGGGTGAATGATCGCAAGGAAACAGAGGCTTCCAGACAGCTGGACAGTTACTCAGAAACTCACAGAAATAGTGATAGAATGCACAAATACTATGCAAGCTCAGACCAGACAAAATCCCAGCATAGATATGGAGAAGTGGGCAAGAACTCCCAACCCAACCTAAAGAAATTTGCCAATTAAGGGCTTCTGGGAGGGATGGGATTCTTATTGACTCCAATAAATGGACACACACAGATGGACATTTGGGGACACAAATCAGATTCTTTAGGCTATATTATCTCTGTAAGAGAGTACATTAAATTGAATGGGGGAGTATTGTGGGAAAGGGTGGCTAAGAGATGGAATCTATATACCATCAAATTATATTTTATTAAAATAGTAAAAAATTCAATTAAGTTTTAGAAAGACATATGGCATATAATATTAGATGCAATGTCTTTGTAAAGTAATAAAGTCTTTCATTGATAAATTGTATTTCAGATAGTTGAGTTTTTATTATTATTTAAATGTATGGCATCTTAGAAAACTTCTTTTTTCTTTCTTGGGATAATGATGGGGCTTTCTCCTTAATTTTGTCATTTTATGTTATTAAATGTATACATATAAAAATGTATATAACAATAATTTGATTCTTTATTTATCTTTTTCTGTATGACAATGAAAAATAGTGATCTATAATTTCTCCTTCTATAAAATCTGTTTCTTAGGATTGTACTTTATTTGTGGAAAATGAAAACAAACAAGTAATTGGTAGACTTCTACTTTTATATTTAGCAAGCATTCAGGGTGCATCCTGTCATAACAATATATAGAAGATAATCTGGAGACATGATGTCATTTTTATATGGTAAATAAAGAGTTTGACATTTAAAACATAACAGTGAAGACAAAACTATCATCAAAGCTCCCAAGAAATGATTATTTTCAGCTTACACCTAAAATTCATTAGGTAAAAGTTATCATGTTTACTGTTACTTATATTGGTTTATATATGCTTTAAATACCTCAGAACTAAAGTCATGTAATTTTGTTTGATATACTTATTAATGCAAAAAGAAAGGAAAATGATAAGAATTGGAGTCCTTGATAAATTAGCATATGAAGATAAAATTCATAATTACAATGTAAGAAATCTTATTGTAAATATATAAGTAATGAATATTTGAGTAAATAGAATGCAATATTTTTTGTTTTATTTACTTTTTTACAGATGCCACTATACAAAACTCACAGGACAAATAGCACAACTAATGCTTCTTTAGTTTGAGACAACGTCTCATGTATCCCAGGCTACATGTCTTAAAACTTGAGACTCCATTTGGCCACGTTGCGGATATTAAGGTTGTCACCACTATGTCCATCTAAATTACTTATATATTCTAAAACACAGAACATAAAGATCACTGTACAAAACATTGCAAAATTTAGTATTCATGATATGTTGTAAAAATATTTCTTCTGAGCTTTTTTTTAAGAAGGAGAATTTCATTACAAGAGCATTGACATATTCAATAAAATTTTCTGAGCTAAGATGCATCTTTTTCAGAATTGGCTGTAAATTTTTAGGTTTACAGTGAAATTATTACAGTTATACAATATTGTACTCAGCATAAACCCTATAAGACATAAAGTTAAATGAGGTTTTAACATTTAAAAAAGATCTCCATTTCATATTAAAACACACAGTTTCATACAGAAAATTTCATTTTCATTGCAATTGACATTAAGATGTTTGCACATGCATTTCTAAACTCTATATATCTGATTTTTCCTAGTCACAGTCGGTTACTTTCTGAGATCCTTGGTATCTGAGAATGGATATAAAATCATCAGGTAGATTTCAATGGTAATGTTTTTCACATCTACTAATTACTATAATTTTTTAATCATTTTTAAAAAATTTTAATAACTACATTATTAGAAGAAGCCTTTCATTACAGCTTTAACATATTCAGTAATACACTCCAGAGCAAGAGTACATCTCTCACAAGTGGGTGCAAGTTTCTAGGTTCACAGTTGAGTTAATACAGTTATACAACATTGAACTCAGTATAAGCCCTGTAAGACATAAAATTAAATGAGATTTTTAACTTTTAAAAAAAAAACTCCATTTCATTTTAAAATATATTGTTCCTTGCAGAAAGACTCATTATTTTTGGTACTAACACTGAGATGTTGGTACATGCATCTGTAATCTGTATGCATCTGATTATTACTAGTCATAATCGGTTGCACTTGGATCCTTGGCACCTGTGTATGTCTATGAAGTTAATGGGTAGATTTCAATGGTAATATTTATCACCTCTATTAATTAGCATGACTTAAATTTCCATTCTTCATCCTCAAATACACATTTTAAAAAATTTGTTGATTTTTTTATGTGTATATATCAAACAGAATATCCAAAATCATCTTATTTGACTATACACCCACTTCTCAAATGACATCCTCCAATAGCCTCCCTCCTCCCACTAGAAGGACATCCCTATTACTGTCTGCTGTGTTATTGGCACCCCAGCCAATCCCCACTACTTGTCCTTCTGGTGAGTCTAGTCAGCGTATTTACAGGTCTTTGTTTTAGGAGGGTCAGCTGTTCCTCCTCTAGCAGCAATCAGTTGTCAATACTCCTTTAGATAAGATTAGGGTCTGCTGTTCATTTTCCCAGTTCTAAGCTGGGTTATTATTTTGGAGTCCCTTTGGGTACCCTGGCCACCACCTCAAAAGAAGGTATCTCCTATCTTGCATTGTTGCTTGTTATGTAGCCTATACATATGGACTCTTAAGAAATTATATTGACCCCTTTAATCCTTGGTTATACTTTCATTTTGGATGTTTAAGGCCATACAGTTGGCCCAGAAAAACCAATTTATTTTCACTCTTAAGCGTGTTTGAGGATGTGTTCTTCAGGGGTGACATGGGCTTGGGAGGAGCCCCTGGCTCCTTTCTTTCACCAGTTCTGCCTAAGTGAAAATAAATCAAAGGGCCTGCTCAACCATGCTTGGCTTCATTTAGAAGCATTGAGGAAGTGATTCCTCTGTGTTGACCCTCTTCTTTGTAGACTGGACACTGGCTCAAGTCCATCTGGTGGGGTCTCCTCGGCCTCCGTGATGAAGAGGACAGGTGACCCACCACAATTACAGGACATTTTGAGAGATGCTCATAGTCCCCTGGAACTAGACGACCTAGGAGGGCAAGGAGCAAAAAACTTTCTTTATGTCCCTCTGACAAAATTAGTAAAGGCTTCAAAGTATATCTGTTAAACATCCAAGAAGTTTAGTTCCACCAATCTGGTAATTTCAATTACTGTGTGTCATGTAGATAAATCTTGGGCAAAGACCAGTTGTTCTCAGATAAACCTTACCTAGACCTATATTTCTTGATCTGCTATGTATAATTTGTCAGTAGGTTGTAGGAGTAATATGGTTCCCTCTGGTTTTCAAAACTAGCTAGGCCTTATTTATCTCTCGCATTGTCTCACCCCTCCACCATAGTTTTCCCACTTAAGGTGCCCCCATTTTCCCCCTATCTTCTTAATAATACCCTTCTGCTAAGGTCCTACCTCTCTTGAGCTCCTTTCCCCTTCTGAGATTTAATGAATCAACTTTGATTTAAAAATATATTTTTAACTTTTAAAATATTTGTATATGTGTAGGATGCCTACATGTACAGAAGTGCAGCCATGTTTTGTCATGCAATGCTGATGGAGGTCAGAAGATGGTGTTGGATCCCCTGGAACTGGAGTGACATGTGGCTGTTAGCTGCCATTGTTCTGGGAACTGAACCCATGTCTTCTGCAAGAGCAGCCAGTGATCTTAACTGCTGAGCTGACTTTCCAGGCCTTAATATTGATTTTTAATAACCACAATTTGGAGGAGCATATTCTCCTCTGGTATGAAGATTCTTGATGTCCTTTCCAAAGTGTGTTTCTCAGAAGTTTCATGCTAAAGTCTCAGTTTAGTTCCACGTTTTATAAATCGCTCTTCATAATGGCAGTCATAGAATTATGAATGGAAATTCTTTTCCAAGTTTAAGGTCCTAAGTATTTAAAGCCACAAGGAATGGCAAAAGTAGGCTGCTGATTTTCCTGCCTGTTCATCAGTTCAACACAAATAATATAGTTTTTACTGTGTGTGTAGTTTTAGTAAGATACTGCATGAAAGACAAACATCTGAAATGTATTTTTTGAAACAAATGAAGTTTAAATTGCACAAAAAATAAGCAGTTATAAAATACTGGGATAAATAGCTTGAAACATTGTTATTGATGATATAAGTTACTTTTTCCATAACATAAGGAGATATTTGTTAAATGATATAAATATATGGATTTGCTTCATTCAACAAAATTCTCTAATTTTTATTTTTGTCCCAATATTTGGAAGAAGGTTAGGGAAGAACAGAAATCATAGTATATCTTCTGTTTTTTGTATGATTCTAGAGGTATAGAAAAGATGTCCTTGAGTAATATTTCCTAAATATTCCTAAAGATTCCTTTAGGAATCTTTCCAGAATATAAATTTTACTATATAAAAATTTTAATTGCTATTTGTTAGTATCTCCTATTCTAAAAATTTGTGTTTATAATTTTTAAATGATTTATTGAGAATTTCATACAAGCATTTGTTTTGATCAAATTTATGCCCACTCCCTCCCCTCCAAATCCTCCCATATCTCCCCATCACTTTTTGCTGATAACTTCATCTACTCTTTCTTCTTCTTTTTTTAATGGTGTTCTTGGCTACTCTAACATTCCCCCTTCTGAAGAGATAACCCTAAAATCTTTTAAGGATTAGATAAGAGCAAGCTCCCAAATATTTTCGACATTTTTGGCCTTTGGAATGGAGTAGGTCACTAAGAGGCCCAAGGACATTATGAGTTTTGGCCAAAATACTGGCTACTTTTCTTTGGGGTCTTTTTACCCTAACTACCTAACCAATTCCTCCCTCCTATTCTTATCCCCCCATCCTCTGAAGATGCAGACTACTCTGGCTTCTTCCATGCTGAACTGGGATGCCGGGTGTGGTAATTAGAGTACCCCTTAAGTGGGTCTATCTAAAAGACTCCCAAATTGCATAACTCTTATCTCAAGGAGGAAAAGAAAGTCTTTGAATCAGGAATAGGAGATGTGAAGTAAAGGTAAGAGTAACTGGCATTACAAGTTCTAGACAGGGAACTAGAAAAAGCCAGAACAGGGGAATTTTCAAATGTTCATATGAGAGTCCATTGGAGTTTCTTGTCTGCCAAGGCTGGACTTGAGAGTGATGGATTCAGGATTTTCTTTCAGGCATTTTGATAGTTGTTGGAGTGGTTAGAATCAGTGTCAGTTCCCTCTGAAAGGCTTCTAGATAGGGGCAGAAAACAAATTTAACCATCATTTTAGAACACTGTTTTTCTCTCTTAGCTACAGGTGGACACTACAGTATTGCAGATGAAAATTTGAAGTCTTACGTATGAGCAGCATTTTCTGATTCAGAATAAAATCATCAATGAGAAAAAAAATTTAATTGCTTAAACTTTAAAATCTACAGCTACAAATGGCTTCAGGAAACATGATTTTGATAGCAAAGACAGAAATACACAATGATAATTTTTTTGTTCACCATTATTTTGTGTACGTGTGCGTGTGTGTGTAAGTGTGTGTAAGTGTATGCATACTAAGGCACTGATGTGATACTGACGAAGAACACATGCGGAAGTCAGAGACAACTTTCAAGAGTCAGTTCTTTTGTTCCATAATTGATTCTGAGGATGCAAATTGGGTAATAAAGCTTGAAGGACAATTACCTGCTGAGCCATTTCACTGGTCCATAACATATTTTTTTATAAATTGTATATCTAAATTTGTAATTTACTTACTAATAGCCCAGACAGACTCTTATTTTTTATGGTTGGTTGATCCAGTGTCCTTATGTTTGATTCATCAACAATTTATCTGTGATTAAGTTTAGAAATGCATAGAAAACTTATCAAATATAATTTGTAATGAATTACCTGTGATGTAGCATCGTTTTCCATAGTTTAATCAGGCTCCGGCTCCTTTCTTCCTAGATTGGATTTGGGTGAATTTTTCATGCTATCCTTTTAGTATATGGATTGAATAATAATTATTCTAACTCACAAGGAGTTAAGGGCAAAATATGGTGTTCTGATACATCTATTATTTTGAGTTAGACATGAAAATAAATTAAGAATAACCTGGTACAGGAAGATCACTCTGACCTTCATTCTATTTCTTGAAATGAAGAAATGAATTTCCCCTGTGAAGATGCCTTTCTATGCTGAAGAAGTAATATTCTTAACAAAAAGATTGGGATGCTAAAGGCCAAAGGAATCTAGTCACACAAATCTTGCTAAACATATTTTTTTCTAATCACTTTTTACAGAATCAATCTAAGACACTTTGCTTTATCATATTTCATAATTATTTGTCTTTGTCAAATTCAATATTGAACTCTTAACTGCTAATTTGGATCTTCAATTCCCGGAGAGAATTTTTGATACATAAATTATATGTGAAAGAAATGTGTATACTTTTCTCCTGTTAAGCTTAGATCAATTTAGTTCTTGGGTCTAGCGTGGTAGCATAATTGGGGCAAAATAAAAAATTTGTCTTTCCTGAAGTTATTTAATGAAAATTTCTAAGGAACAGGGGTAATTTTGTGTGGGTTTTAAAAGCATATGAAGAACACGAAAGGAAAGAGGCCAACCGTCAAAAAAAGTTTGGGCCACCTTGTTTATCTGCTGAGATTTGCTATTACTTTATATGCCAGATGTTCATACTCACAGGAAACTTAAATGCCTTCTCATTCAGAATTGATTATGTTAATAGGTTATGCACATGTACACACACACACATACACACACCCATATTTCACTTACATATCCTTATTGAAATTTCCCAGTGCAATTATTTTAATATAACTGAACTGATTCCAAGAGTCTGTCACAAAACAGGATATGTATTTCTTAATCATGGATGTTTTCTTCTTTCAATGTTAACTGAAGGACTTAGGAGATGAAGAGAAAGTCAGCAAATTAGTAACTCACAAGTTATTAGCCTGTGTATCTTGAAATTTACATTTACTTTCAGACCTTTAAAATCCTAGATTCTTGTCTGTCTCCTTAAATTTAGTACAGTGTTACATTGCATTATCTGTTCTATGATTTATTGAATAAAAAAACATCTTGATAGTGACATTTGACTCTTCCTCTTGTTTTACATACTACTAAGATTGGAAATTTCATGTATAACTGCTAAATAAATGTAAAAATATAAGTAAATTTAATATACATTGTTTGCCAATCCACATATAATCAAACATTTTTCAATCATGAAACAAAAGGGGCAAGTATGTTGCTTAAATTAGGAGGGGTAGCCTCAGTGATTTTAATGCTTTGATCCTGTGGAAATTTAAAGCTTTAATGAAGTTGATTTAAGCTTGTTTCTCATTCTTCACACTTTCATTACTAAGACTTATGAGATACTTACTAGTTCTTAGTAATTGTTCATTTACATAATATCATCAGCACAATAGCTAACATGATCCATTGTGGAATTTTATCATGATTCATTTTTCCAAGCTTGTATTATCCAAGCTTGTATTATCCATACCTTGTCAACTTGACGCATAAATACATTGCTATTAAACAACAATCTGTTACTTGTACCTAAGATATTATGTTAATATTAATATTAATACTACTTTCACCCTCTGTTTAGTATTATTTTATAAATGCAAACAGCTTAATTTTTTTTCTTACTTAAATGAATGAAAAGACAAAATTGCAGTGACTTGTATGCTACAGGCTGTGTTGACGTGCTTGAATAAATGGTCCATATCTAGAAGCAAAATATTGATAGATATCACCATGTGATCTGGTTTGAATATGTCCACATTTATTTTGCATTATATATTTGTTTTCTGTGCTGGATAGTCAAACAATTGAGATATAAACAAATAGGCATCCATGCATTTGATAATGATAATCTCTTTAGATGCTTAAGGCTGCAGTTTTGCTTTTCATTCACTATTTTGTGTGAGTGTACAGTTCTTAGGACCTCTGTGTATCTCCTTCTGGCAGAGCACATTTTCTCCACAGATAATGAGACCTGAGTAGAAATCCTTCTATGTAGACAAATGTTCCATCATTTGATACCACATTTTCACCACACTCATGAGACTCATTGTTACAGTTCCCTGGGTTGTGATCATATAAAATGATTTTCATAAATACTCTGTTTGATGCACAGTCTAGTACTTCGTCTCTGAGAAGTGTTTCAAGGTTTTCAACTGAGTGAGGCTTCTGCCTGTCTAGACAAGGGTCTCTTTCACCCTGTACATGTCCAACTAAATCTTAATTAACCTATCTATTGCTTATATTCCTAGGGATACCTGGTAGTTTTCCCCCACTACAGCCCTCATTATGCCTCCTTGTGCCTTATCAGGGTTTATAACAATATTTGCATTTCTCAACCCAGAACCTGCCACTCTTATTCCAGTACATTGACATTTATAGGGCCTCAATGTTCATTCACTTCTGCCATTTCCTGCCAAGTGTGAATGGTTTGATGACTATAACATCACCCATTTCTTTTCTTCATGATCCTGATATATAATGAGTTTCACATGTACATGGGAATAAAGTGAATAGTAAAACCAAACTAGAGGGATAAACATCATAACATTTTTACTTCTTCCGGGACTAGAGTTATCAGACTCCCACTCTATATGTCATACATATCCACTGCTGGCAGTAGAAAAGTAGTTTATGATAGCATCCTTAATTGAAATGTAAATATCCCAAAACATATGTTACAATAGTCCTCCAATGTGGATCAGGGATCAAATGTATTAAAATTATCTGGAGGTGCAATTTGGTGATCATATGAAAATTGTGTAAAATTCCAAAAAATAGCATTTTAAACAAAATTTTGATGTCAATTATGCTTGCCACAATAAAAGATAGTTGTAGTAACCAAAGTTAATAGTATATAAATATTCCAAAACAATTATCATGGTGTCTCTAGAGAGAGCTGATTGAAGAAAATTTCCCTAAATTAAGGAAAGACATACCTTTACACATACAAGAAAAACTGTTCTCGATATTTTCTATTGCTATGATAAAAACACTGACCAGGACTGGAGAGATGATTCAGCAGTGGTTAAGAAAACTGATTGCTCTTGCAGAAGACCTGGGTTCAACTGCAGAATCCACATGGCAGCTAACAATTATCTGTAATTCTAGTTCCTGGGGATCTTGTGCCCTCTTCTGTCCTCCATGGGCCCTGCATGACATGGGTGCACTTATGCAGGCAGTGCAGGCATAACACTCATACACATCAAAAATAAATAAATAAGAATTAATGAAAAAAAAACACCAAAACCAACTTGGATAATAAAGGGGTTTATTTTACTCCCAGGTCATAGTTCAGTACTGAGATAAACCTAGGCAGGAACTAAGATCAGGAACCTAGAGGATAGACCATGGAGGAATGCTGCTTATTGGCTTGCTCCTCTGGCCTCCACTCAGCATGTTTTCTTATAGAATACGGGGGTGGAAGCACTCACAGCGAACTGGTCACTCTCACATCAAACAACTTCAATAAAATGTCCCATAGACATGGCTACAAAACAATTCAATGGAAAAAAATTTCAACTGAGTTTCCTCCAACCAGATGTGTCAGGTTGTCAACTAAATCTATCTAGCACAGTTGACACCTTGTCAACTTGACACATAAATACATTGCTATTAAACAACAATCTGTTACTTGTACCTAAGATCTGATGTTAATATTAATATCTCAAAATAAAAGAGTGCAACTTTAAAAGTCCCATAGTCTACAACCAATACTGCTTAAATTATTCAAAAAGATAGAGAGGAAGGACTCCCAAAATCCTTTTATGAAGTCAGTATCACTCTAATACCCAAATCAAGTAAAGATACAACCAAAAAAGAAGCAATAGACACATATCCTTAATGAGCATAGATCCAATGTACTCAACAAAATTTTTGCAAAACACATACAAACACACATTAAAAACATCATCCACCATAATCAAATTGGCTTTATTCCCTAGATGCAAAGATGATTCAATATGCATAATTCAATAAATTCAATGAAGCATATAAATGGACTTAAAGACAAAACCACACGGTCATTTCAATAGATGCTGAAAAGACCTTTGACAAAATCCAGCAGGCATTCATGTTAAAAGTTCTGGAAGGCACTTTTCTGGAGGGAACATACCTCAACAGAATTAAAGCTATATACAACAAACCTATAGCCAACATCCTTCTAAAAGGAGAAAAACTGGAAACATTCCTACTAAAATCAAGAAACAGACTGGGCTGTGCACTATCTATACTCCTTTACAACATAGTATTTGAAACTCTTTCAAGAACAGTGAGATAAGTGTAGGAAATTAAAGGAGTACAAATTGGAAAAGAAGAGGCTAAATTACCTATATTTGCAGAATATATTTATTACACATAAGAGAGCCCCAAAATTCCACTAGAAAACTGTTAGAGATGATTAATAATTTCAGTAAAGTGGCAGGTTACAAAATCATCTTACAAAAATCAATACCTTTTCTATATACCCATAACAAGCAGTCAGAATAAGCATTTAAGGAAACCCACCCATGCACAATAGTTTCAAAAAATATTTAAGAATAAACCTAATCAAAGACATTAAAGATCTCTACGATGAAATTTTCAAATCTCTAAAGAAAGAGATAGAGGATGGCACTAGGAGATGCAACCACTATGGAAAGCAGTGTGAAGAACTCTCAAAAAACTACAAATAAACTTACCATATAATCCAGTTATTCAACTTTTTGTCATCTACCAAAAGGACTCATCCTGCTGTAGAGCTACCTATACATCCACATTTATTGCTGATCTCTTCACAAGCTAAGAAATGGAAGCAACTTAAATATCCCTCAACTAATGAATGGATAATTAGTATGTGGTCATGTACACAATGGTCTTTTCTATCCAGCAATATGAAAGGATGAAATTTTGAAATTTGCAGCTAAATGGAATGAAGTAGACAGTGTCATACTAAATGAAATAAAAGAAACACAAAAAGCAAACATTGTATGTTCTCCCTCATTTGCTGACTATAGCACCAATCCCTTATATATGCATTTATATATGCTGCTTTAACAACAGGAGCCAGTAAAAGGTTATGTGGAGGTAAAGGATGAGAAATAACCCCAAAGAGGGGCATATTGAAGAATAGATGTTTCTGGGGATATTGGGAAAATGGGAGTGTTTGGCAGGGAAGAGAGGAGGAAGAGATATGCAAGGGGGTCAAGGTGTGTGTTGGGGAAGGATGTCATGAGAGCATGATAGTAGGAGGCTGGTATTATTGGAGGGAGGGTGGTGATAATGGGAGCCCTGGGACTGGAGATGGTTGAAGGAGACCAGATGGGAGGAAAAGGCATAGAGATGAATTAATATTGAGAATCTAGGACACCTAGAGGGAAATGTGATGCTCCCAAGTTCCCATGAGAAATAACCATACAGTGTCTAAACTTTAGTGCATATGTATACCAGGGAGCTGCTTGGCCAGGAACACAGTGCCAGACTGAAGAGACCTCCCTTTGAATGATTGGTGAGAGTGGTCCAGGAAAGTCCCCAAATAACACAGGCTATTGCCAAACCTCTTGATTATCTCCAGAACTACTAGAAAGGCCCTGTTCCTTAATACAGGACATGCTTTAGAAACAGGTCTCAGAGCAATGGAGTGGGAACTGACCTAGAAGCCTTCTATCTGATGTTTGGCTATCATGATGACAGATGATATATGCAAACTGTCAAGGGAGAAAAACCATTGATGGTTCATCCCAGCCCTAATACCTAATAACCACAGTGACTGGCACAGCAAACTTACTCTGTTGATGCAGTAGTGGCAATGTTATCTGGTGAGCGATCAACAGCTATCTAATTGGACTTAAAGTCCTCTCAGTGGGAGTAAACACATGAGTGGCTCTGTAAACTCAGCCAAATACACATGACAGGAGAGAACATAAGTCCACAAGTAAACCCTATTTCTTTCATATCTCTAGGAAAATGAACATTCTTACCTTTTGTTAATATTGATCTTTGTATTTACAGACAAGCATAGTGTATGCCGCTTATCAAGTAAGCTACTTTTGGCAACAGATGAAGGCTAACGCAGAATTCCACAACTGCTCAGACACAGAGAATATATGTCTGAGAATTGCCAAGTACTAGGTGTCACATCTACAGTTGAAACTCTACACCTAATATTCATGTAACATAGCAGAACAAGGGGTAGAGATAAAACTAATGCATCCCTCAACCCTCACCAGTAATGGTTCCTTATACAACAGAGTGTGATTCACACAGAAGGCCATAACTTGCCAAATTTTAAAGAATAAGAGACTTCAGAGTGTGTATCCTTGTATGGGACTCCCATATTGAACCTTACTTACCCATGGTTCAGGGACCACTGAGGAAGAGGAGGAGGAAAGATTTTCAGAGCCAGAGCTGGTTCATGAACACAGGGACACAGAGGCTTTTAGGCCACTGGAAGCCTGTTCATGTGACTTGTGGCAATGGTGGAACAGGGCCCATGGCAACTAAATTAAGCAAGGGCCCAGAGGGGAGGAGAGAAATGTGTGGTGGTCCAGTCCTAGACTGAGAATGCTTGGAGACTGATTGATGCTGAATGAGGGAGAGTATGCCTTATCTACAATCTGTAGACAGACTGACTAGTCTCTGGTGGTCAAATTTACACCAAACTGACATCTGGGTACAAATGTTTGACTAGATAGGACTTAATGCATGCGGAGGAATACATGAGGTCCAGTGGGTGGATGAGGGCTGTGAATTGGGTAGGGGGCATAACATTGATTAATAGCTGTTGTATAAAATTACAAAAGCTTAATAAAAATATTGTTAAAAGAAATTGTAAAATCAAAAAGAAACCAAACTCAAACTCAACAGACAAGAAGAAATAATAAAAATAAAACAAAGCAGAAATATAAGAAATAGAAGAAAATAAAATAATAAAATAAATGTACCTAGAGCTGTTTTTCTGAAAAGACAAACAATATGGAAGCTTAGCTCAGCTAACCAAAAGAAAGAAAGAGTAAATTCAAATCACCAAAATCAAAGATGAAAGAGGAAATATCACAACAGACAAAAAAGGATCTAGAACTTTATAAGGTATACTATATTAATTTAGAAAATTTAAAATAAATGAATGAATTTTTAAATTAAATGGATCCATCAAGATCTAACCAAGAAGAAATCAACACTTTAAGAAGATCTGTAATGAAAAAAGAAATAGAAACAGTAAAGCAAGTCTCCCAACTATGAAACGTACAAGCTGAAATGGATTCACAGAATTTTATAAAACCTTCAAGGAGGATCCACAACCAATATAACTTAAATTATTTAAAAAAAATAGAAACAGAGGGAGAATTGTAAACTCCTCTTAAGAAGCCAGTATTATTCCAATACAAAACCCAGATGAAGAAACAACATTAAAGAAACCTATAAGCCCATATTCTTGATGAACAGAAATGAAAAAAAATTTAACAAAACACTCAAAAACTGCATATAGCACACATCCAAAAGATCATCTACCATGATCATGTTGGCTTTACTCCAGAGATGTAGAAATAGTTTAATATAAATTAGTGTGTAAATGTAATATATCATATTAGTAGACTAAAAGACAAAAACCATATCATCATCTGAATAAATGCAGAAAATGACCTTTTTGAAAATCAAACATGAATTCATAATAAAAGTCCTAGAGAGAATTATATTGGAGTGGAGTGAACATAACTCAACATAATTAAAGCTATATACAGCACACCCACAGTGTGGTTGTTTGAATGAGAATGTCCTCCATAAGCTCCAAGTATTTGGACATTCTATCCCCACTTGATCGTTCTGTCTGGGGAGGCTTTAGTAGGAGTGGCCGTGCCAGAGGATGCATGTCACTGGGGTCAGGTTTTGAGACTTTTTAAGCCCTGGCAATTTTCTAGTAGCTCTCTTTTTCCTGTGTCTGCTTGAAAATATGAGTACTCCTGTTTCTGCTCTGGTCACATTTTGCTACCATATGTCCTTGACATGATGGACTCTGATTCCTCTGGAACAGTAAGCCCAAACATACTTCCCTTTTATACATTCCCCTGGTCGTGGTGTTTGATCACAGCAACAAAAATGTAATATGCACAAATAACATCATTATAAAAAAGAAATTGGAAGCACTCACATTAAAATCAAGAATCAGATAGAGCTATTCACCATCCCTACTCCTTTACAATAAAATGGTTGAAATTCTTCCTTGAACAGTAAAACAAGATAAGAAAACTAAAGGAGTACTAATAGGGAAAAGTTGTCAAATTATCCTTAAACAACCAAATATACATGGCTAGAGCGGTCATAGTTCCTAGAGGAAAAACCTACATCTGTCACCTTCCTAGACAAATATAATTTCTTACTGTATTTTAAATATGTATCCTTATATTTACAGGCGAGTATATCTCTCACCACTCATCAAAGAAGCTTCTTTCTGTAACAGATGAAGCCTATTATACAAATGCCAAGAATAAGTGTCTATGTCATGCCAAGACCTATATGACACATGAAATTTTCAGTGGCATTATGTTAAAAGCATAAAAATAAGGAAGAAGCAAAAATTAGGTAAAGAAATCTAGTGAAGGCTAAATATTGAGCATGAAAAAATTCTCTAAAGCCAAGTTAGACCATTAATTTTCCCCTTGTATCTAATATATAGACGAAATTGTTTTCAGGTCAATTCACAGTAATGTCACAAAGGTATAGAAAATTATTGTGGTCTAGCTCTATGATTCCACCTTGTAGTGGCCAAGCACACATTTGTCACATTGGTCTTCCTGGGAAAAAAGCAATGTTGTTAATGCTTCAGCTTTACAGAATGTGCAGAAAAGTTTAATAAAGCAGCAGCACACAGCATCCCACAATGACTGTTACCAAAGGTCTTGCAATAAA
This sequence comes from Nannospalax galili, assembly GCF_000622305.1. Classification (NCBI taxonomy): domain Eukaryota; kingdom Metazoa; phylum Chordata; class Mammalia; order Rodentia; family Spalacidae; genus Nannospalax; species Nannospalax galili. The sequence goes on along the minus strand of NW_008343959.1, from coordinate 406,396 downwards.
ACTCTTTCAAGTAGGCTGAAATAAAGTGCTTCGTATTTGCAACTTCAGCTGTTCTCGGGTGATCCAGGGATAGATTATGTAGAATGGATAAACCACCTACCCCAAAGGTTATATCAAAAAGTTTGTATTTTCTGCTGAGCATCAAGGACTTGACAGTACAAATAAACTGCATTGCTGCCCATTAAAGGCCATAAGATGTTTCTTGTAGCTCTCTAGCCACCTATGTTCCTTTTCCTTCTTCCTAAACTCTATTTCTTTGCCTAATCCTTAAAATGGAATGATATATTGGGATTTCTTTTGCCCTACTTTCCTTTTCAGGATATATGAGTCACGCATAAATGATCTAACCTACTTTTATACTTTCAATTTTCTCTATGATAGTGACTTCAAACTGTTCACTTTGTATTCTAATTTCTATCTTGATTGCTACACTCAAAGATTCTATTCACTTACTGGACAACTTTCATTTAGACACCCGAGGGTTGTCTGTACCAAAACATTGGCTCTAACATTCTGATGATTTCAGTTCTTCAGATTTCCCCCTGAGCAGTCTCCAAAGCTGCACTATTACTTTACAGTCCAATGAGTTCATTGGCTCATGCTTGTCAGAACTACAGTATGTATTCAGTCAGCTTGGTAATAAGCACTGTAATGAATATGATTATTGGCTTATGGAGACCATGAAAAACCTGGATTACTGTTAGTTTTTTAGTGGCAAAGTAGATACACTATCAATGGGTTCTGTTTTGAGTTTTGGTACATTTTTAACTATTTGTTTTACTGGTTGGACAGTACAGAATTTCTGAGGAGACTTATAGAAATAACGAATTAAAAATTTTCTGTTTCCCAAATACAATTCTATGTTTTCTTCTATTCTGTTGGATAAGGGAAGTCTCTACTTCCACTTCAGCTTTAGCTCACTGTAGACAGCTAACTTGACCTACTGATTTACAGTGTCCAGGAATTGGTAACACTCTCAGGAAGTAATCAGAGATTTGAATATTTCTCATTCCCTCCCTTTTGCTTTCAGAAACCCGAGTTCCTAGGTAGTTATGTTGAGAACATTGATTTTATGAGAAGGAATTTTATGAGGAGGCAGCTTTTCCTTCAGTATCAATAATAAAGAAGATGCAGCTGTGCCCCTCCTTATCTCCTTTCTATGGGTGATTTTTTTTCTCAGTCTTGAATGACTTCTGAATTCTTTTTCTTTTTTTGCTGACTACATATAGTTATGATAATTGTTGATTTGTTTTGTCTTATATAGTCATGTTTTTTCCAGAGAACTATTTGTCTTTTCCTTTAAAACATTTGTAATTTCCTTAATAATCATATCTTTAGAGCATTCTTCTCACGTCACCGTGTTAAAAAGAACACATTTCCAGTACCTTCCTGTTCTCCCTCTTTCTCTTCACCCTTCTCATGTTGAATTAATGTATGTAAACAAGTAAAGAAATTTTAAATTATATTTTTGAGTTTAAATACAAAAAACCACACACATATGCATGCACAAGTATCAAACTATTATGCATCTTTACATGCAATATTGAATTAAAGTAGATTTACTTTATTCAATGATAACTAATACTAAAATATCTTCAGTATTAGCTCATGTTACCTGAATGAAAACTTTGACCACCATAGAACATTGAAAATATAAATTGCGGGACAGAGAGATGGCTCTATGTTTAAGAACACTGGCTGTTCTTGTAGAAGATCTGGGTTCAAATCTCAGCACACACATGGCAGCTAATAACTGTCCATAACTCCAGTTCCAGGGGATCCTATAGTCTCTTCTGCCCCTCGTAGGCATTGCACAACATGGATGTACTTACCTACATGCAGGCAATACAAGCATACACATAAAATAAAAATAAAGAAAATATTTTAAAAAAAGAAAATTTAATTCATGAGTAAAGATTTGATAAAAAAGGTTTTTAAAAAGAAAAAGAATTGCAATTTCAAAGAAAGAACTCTGTATATATAGCTTTATGTGTACTACAAATACGATATATATTTATATATTCTATGCGTATTTATATATTTATTGAATTATCTGTTTAAAATAATCAGAAAAGGGATGTTTTATTGCATGCAATAGCCTAATATATTAAAGATTACAGTTTCTTTACATTTTAATGATTTATTTTTTAAATTGTGTGTGTGTGCACCTGTGTGTGTGTGTGTGTGTGTGCGTGTGCATTCACACTTTATAACTTTGGCACCTTCAGAGGGCAGAAGAGGAAGTTGGACCCCATGGAGCTGGAGTTATAGGTAGTTGTGAGCCACCTGATGTGGGTGCTAAGAACAAAATTCAGCTCCTCTGCAAGAGCAGTAAATGCTGTTAATGCTAAACAATCTTACTAGCTACAATGATAGCGTCTTTAGGAAAGCAAATCTTTAAAGCCGACAGAGCACCACTAAGATTGGTCCAGAAAACCAGTTTTTCTTTCTCTGTAGTTGAATTTCTATAACTCAGAAAGAAAGTATGCTATACTTCTTCTTCATTAGGAGGAAAACTGAGGTAACTGAACTTTGTGTATAGCTACAGAAACATGACACTATAATTTTATTATGGTAATCTTGTTCTAGAATCTGCCTTCACTACCACATCTGACTTCAAGCTGTTCCATGTGAATTCACAAAATTCTACCGTGGGATTTTATATAATGATCTGTAGAATGAGAGGAAAATGGGAGTGTATGATACCATCAGTATTAATGTTTTGAGTTCCTGAGTATTTGCTTCCAATATTTGTTTTGTGACTCTTGCCAACCTTATCAAAAACTCATCTACAAGCCATTTATTCATCCACTTAATGCTTTAATGCAGTCCATGTCAAATCATGCACAAAGGACTTTCTAGATATTAGCATAAATTATATCTAAGTTTTCAAGGGTGCAAGGACAACTATTAAAAAAAAGTCTACTCAGAAGTATGTGGACATTTAATAATCGTTTCAATAATATAGAGTGCAAAGAAGCATTATCATATTTTTAAATTGATTTTTTCTCTGATGGCTAATGAAATACATTATATAGAATCATGAGCATAAAAATGGACAATCTAAACATACAACAGCTTGAATGTGAAAAGTAAAAGTTTATATTCTTATGCAAAATAAATGTCTAGAAACATAACACATACCTTAAGAGAGACCTAGTTAATCATTAAGAAGCAAAGGATAAGGTATATGTCATAGAAAATTTGTAATTTAATATTCGGTGCACCCAGCACCCTGAATGCAGATGACAGCATCAATACAGAAGCTTCGGGAACTGAAAGGAGAAATAAAGCTGAGCTAAAGGCATTCGTGGTTTTGCCTCCAGTCTGTGAGTTCACTGTGAACTGTTCCTGCCCACTGCATGCCACGCTCACATTGGCATGCCTTCCCAGCTGTTTTGGACCGATTCTCCTCTAACTTTGAACAAAAATAAATCCTTCCTCTGAATGCAGATGACAGCATCAATACAGAAGCTTCGGGAACTGAAAGGAGAAATGAAGCTGAGCTAAAGGCATTCGTGGTTTTACCTCCAGTCTGTGAGTTCACTGTGAACTGTTCCTGCCCACTGCATGCCACCCTCACATTGGCATGCCTTCCCAGCTGTTTTGGACCGATTATCCTCTAACTTTGAACAAAAATAAATCCTTCCTCCCTTAAGCTGCTTTCTGCCATGTATTTACTCACTACAGTGAGTATAGTAACAAAGGTACCTGGAAATAAAAATCTACTCATGTGATAAGAGGGAAGAATGGAAACAAATGTCACCTGTGTAACTACATCAAACTTAGATATTAACTTTAACACATAACTCTTCCTGTGTAGCTGTAGATTACTGCAATGTTCTTAAACAATGTGGACCAAGCCTTACTGGGAACATAATACAGAGTTAGATGCACATATCATCACTATGTGCAATGGCTAGTGTTAACTGTCAAATTGACAAGACTCTAGAATAATTTGTGTTATGGACCACTGAGCATGCTTTGGGGGGAATTATCTTGATTCAATTGAGGGGGAACACCTAAAGACTTTGAGTAACATCAATCTCTGACTGGGTCTTGAACTCTGCAAATAGAGAAAGGGAACTGAGCACCAGCAATATTCCTTATTTCCTCTTTCCTGACTGTCCATTTGATGTGATCAGCTGTTTCAGGCTCCTGTTGCCTTTATTTCCCACCGTGACAGACTACAACTGGAACTGTGAGACTAGATAAAACATTTCATCTGTGTGTTGCTTTTGTCATGGTATTTTATCACAGAAACAGAAAAAGAACAAAGGCACCAGGTGTATCTCATCTTCAGGTTATATTTAATACAGTAATAACAGGTATTTGTGTCAAACAGATGGAATACAGATGTCCTGTGTTTGTGTTTGTATGTGTGTGCATATACACTATGTGTTATGATTGAGATCAACACATATATACAGAGCTGCC
>NW_008343959.1:392560-401590 GCF_000622305.1 Nannospalax galili | reverse complement strand
AGCCCTGTCTCATCCTCAATTTTGAGGGATTGTCTCAAGTTTATTTTTTTTTCCGTTTAGGATGATGTTGGCTATGATTTGTCATATTTACCCTTTATTAGGTTGAGATGTGCTCTCTCCAGTCTTTTTTCTTTAGGAATTTTATCACAAAGGTATGTTAGACTTTGTCAAGGATCATTTACGCGTTTATTGAGATGATCTTGTGATTTTTGTCTTTGTGTCCATTTATATGATTTATTACAGTTATTACCTTACCTATGTTGAGCTATTCTTGTATCTGCAAGGTGAAGCAACTTCTTTTAGACTGATGGTTCTTGTGAAATATACCTGTACTGTTTATAAGTAATTTACTGAGAATTTGTGCATTTATGATAAAGAGATATATTTGCCTGAGGTTTCCTTTTTGTTGTTGTGTCTTTATCTGAATCAGATCCAGATTTTGCTTAGGAGGAGTTTGGCTGTAGTTTTGTTTCTTGTTTTCTAAGCAATTAAAGAAGTAATTTAGGTATTGATTGTGTATCTTCTTTGAAGGTCTGTAGAAATCTTCTGTCACTCCATCTCGACCTAGTCATTTTTGTTGTTGTTGTTTCCAGGCTTTTTATTATTATTTCAGTCTCCTTATTAATTATGGGTCTGTTTAATTTGCTGATTTCTTCTTGGTTTAACTGCATTATTCTATAAATTCATTCGTTTCTTTTAGGTTCTCTAACTTAAAGGAGTATAGCTTTCTAAACTATTCTCTTATAATGTTGTAAACGTATTTTGAGTCTGTTGTATAGTTTCTCTACGTTTCTTCTGTCAATTTCTGTTTCTTCTTTATTTTGATTAATTGTGATAAGGGTCAGCTAAATTGTTTATCTTTTCGAAGAAGCAGCTTTTAGGTATATTGATTCTTAGTGTTATTTTCTTTGTTTGTATTTCATTAATTTATGAGCTGACTTCTATTATTTCTCCTTGTCCACTTTATTTGGATATGATTTGTCCTTGTTTTTCCAATTCTTGAGTTGAATCATGAATAAATTAATTTCTGTTCTTATATTTTAATGTAGAAATAAAAATTTCCTTTGCAAGACTGCAACAAATGTATCTCAGATATGTTCTTGTGCTGCACATTGATTTTAATATAATTCCAGGTATATTTTGATTCATTTCTTGATTTTTTTCAATCCATTCGTCATTCTGTGTTAATAATCTCTATGAGATTATTAGATAATTAGATAAACTTTTACTAGTGATTTTAAGTTTTCGTTGCATTGTGTTCAGATAGCACATACAGCTATTTCATTTTTTAGATATTTGATAAAATTTGTTTTATGTTTCAGTATGTATTTTTGGGGGGTGGGAGACTTCCATGGACTTCTGAGTAGAATGTGTACTCTTTGGAATCTGGGTAGAATATGTCATGAATAACTATTAAATCCAGCTGCTGCATGAGGTCAATTAATTCTCGAGTGACTCTTGTTTATTTTTTAATCCAGTTAACTTGTTTATTGGAGAAAGTGGCATATTGAAATCACCTAATATTACTGAGTGAGAGTTCAACTGTGTCTTGAAAGCCAGTAGTATGCCTTTTTATGGAATTGTGTATTCCAGAGTTTTGTGCATATATGATTAAGATTGTAATGTCTTCTTGGTTAAATAACACCTTGATTAGAGGGAACAGCCTTCCTTCATCTTTCTGAATAATTTTAGTTTGAAATCCCTTATGTCAGAAAATAGGATAGCAATATCTGATTGTTTTGTGGTCACATTTGCTTAGCATACTTTTCACTGTCCTTTCACTCTAATACAGTGCCTATGCTTGAAGATTCGGTGAGTTTCGAGTAGACAACAGAAATTTTGATTTTGTATCTTCATACATTACAATAAACTGTGTCTTTGGATTTGGAAGCTGCAGACATTATTGTTAAAAGTTATTATAAAGAGGTATTTGGTTGATTACTAACAATTTTTGTTATTGTTTGCTTTTTGGTCTATCTGTTCCTAGCCCTCTTTTGAGTATAATAAATAATTATATTACAGCTTCATTCATTTTCTTTCTGTAGTCTCTTGACTGTGTTTATTCCACTCTTGAGTCTGAAGTCTTCCTGCTAGTATTCTCTCTTAGGTTAGTGTGATGTACTTGTACTGTTTCAGACTGCTAATATAATAGGAAGTTTTTCTTTCTCTATCAAATATGGCCAAGAGCATTTTGCTGGGTAATTTGGGTTGCCATCAACGATCTTTTGGAACCTGCAATATAATGTTCTACCTTCTCTTTGTTCTGTATATTTAGTAATTTAGCACTAAAATCTTCTGTGGAGTTCATTTTCTAATCTTTGTTTTTGTTAGTCTTCTGTGTATTTCTTGTGTCTTTATCAGTATGACTTTCCTTAATTTGTTTTTTTTTCTCTGATTTTGTTGAAAATGTGCTCTATGCAATTGTATGTGATTCTTCTCTCTTTGAAGATTTTGATTTTTCATTGTGTCACAAAATTCTTGTTCAATAGTTTATCTTAAAAATTTAATATTCTGCTGAGTGTGGTGGTGCAGGACTTTAATCCCAGTCCTCCAGAGGCAGAGGGAGGTGGATCTCTGGGAGATCAAGCCAGCCTAGTCTAAATAATGAGTTCCATGGGGCCTAGAACCAGGGAGCCCCTGTCTAAAATGTTGTTTGATTGAGTGATCAAATTTTTCTATTTCTTTATTTTCTGATATTCTATTTTCTACTTGATCCATTCTACTCATAAGATTTCCTTCAGAATTAGTTTTCTAACTGTATTGTTTATCAATTTCATCTTCTTTCCAAGTTGAGTTTTCTTTAGTATTTCTGTTTACTTTTGGAATTCGGTTTTCATATGCTGATTTCTCCTTGTCATTTCATTCAGCCTTATATTTGTGTTTTCTTAGAGCTCACTCAGGAATTTATTTTTATTCTCTTTGATTTCTTGAGGTGTTTGTTCCTGCCTCTGTTAAGCTCCTGGAATTATTTGATTATGTTTATGGTTGTTCTTTTAAATTATGTGTCCTGAGTATCATCTAGATAATTTGTACTATGGAACATTTCTATATACTAGTGGTTTTTGGAAGGGACATACTGTCTCAGTCTTTTGAAGTGTTCGTATTTTTGTGATGTGATTGTATATGTCGACTTTTGTTAACTGTCTAGTGTAAGATTCTAGTCTGCCTTTGTTGAGTGGACTTTGTTTCTGTTTTTGTTGTTCCTCAAACTTGGTTGATTTCAGAAAAGATATGAAAATTTAGTAGGTCAGTCCTTCAGTGATTCAATGTTGATACTTTGTCAGTAGTGTCAGGGTAATTCCATTTTTTGGTAACTAAGAAACATTCAAACGTGACTCAGGCCTGGCTCTTCCTGTGCTGGTGCAAGGCTGTACAAACATATCTATGGTTGTTAGCATGAGGAAGGTAGCAGGGGTCAATCAATTTTTTTGAATTACCTGTGTGTGTGTGTGTGTGTGTGTGTGTGTGTGTGTGTGTGTTATAATCCAAGGTAAGTCTCCATTGTGGGGACAGATGCAAGAGTGGGCAAGTTTCTGCAGAATTAATGAGGCTAGGCCTTAGATATTCTGATTTAGTTGAATTTACTTACATAATTTATTAAAGTCATTCTTGGAAATGTTCCTTTTCTTTTCTTTTTCTTTTGATTTTTGTATTCCCTTCCAAGCAGTTTTCCTAGGTATACATAAGAATTAATGTTCAGACATTGTATTTGCATTTCTTGGAGGGTTTCTAAGGCATCACTTTTCCCTCTAGATTTCCTAGTCCCTCAAGATTCACTCATATTTACTCTTTTTCCTCCCATCCTGCTTCCCTCCTCCTTCCCTTCCCAGTCACAGTGCCCCTGCCATTCACACACTCCCCCCAATACCTCCCAACTCCCACCATCCTTCCACTCCTGACTTCCCTTCCACCCAAACACTATGGTCCCTTGCATGCCCTTCCCTCCTCCTCTCCCTGCCAATTACTCACAATTTTCCAACCTCCCTCAGGTAACATCTGTTCCCTACTATCTCCTTTCACGTTGTTTCTTTTCCTTTACCTTCATGTATCCTTTGCCTTTACCTGGCTCCTGGTGTTACTTCAAAAGTTATATATTGACATACAAGGAATTGGTGTTATAATCCAAAAATTAGGTAAAATAAATGTGGCTTGCTTTTATGTGTTTTTGTTACTTCACTTAGTATAATACCCTCTAACTCCATCCATTTCTCTGCAAATTTCATAATTTCATCTTTCTAACTGCTGAGTAGAACTCCATTAAGTAGATGTATGACATTTTCATTAACCTTTTGGGGACATTTAGCTTGTTTCCATTTCTTAGCTATTGTGAAGAAAGCAGCAACAAACATGGATGTACAGATACGTCTATAATATGATTGCTCTTTGGAGTATATGCCAAGGAGTGGTATCACTGGGTCATATGGTAGGTTCACTTTTAGTTTTTTGAGGGTTCTCCACACTGTTTTCCATAATGGTTTCATTCCCACCAGCAGTGAATGTGCATTTCTCTTTCTTCACATACTCACCAGAATTTGGAATCTTTCATTCTCTTGATCCTGGCCAATCTGAGTGCAGAAAGATGAAATTTTAAAGTGGTTTTGATTTGCATTTCTCTAATTACTAAGGATGTTGAGAACTTTTTAAGGTGCTTCTTAACCATTTTTATTTCTTCACTTGAGAAGTCTCTGTTTAGGCTTATCGCCCATCTTTTTATTGGGTCATTTCTCTTCTTATTTCTTTCTTTTTTGAGTTCTTTATATATTCTGGATATTAATCCTCTGTCAGATGTGTATCTGGTGAAGATTTTCTCCCACTCAATGGGTTTCCTCTTCCCTTCCTTAGTTATTTCTTTTGCTGTACAGAAACTTTATAATTTAATGAGGTCCCACTTGTTAACTGTTGACCTTATTGCCTGAGAAGCTGGTATCTGGTTTAGAAAGTCCTTTCCTATGCCTATATCTTGGAGGATGTTGCCTATGTTTTCTTCTAGCAGTTTCTCAGTTTCAGGTTTTATATTGAGGTTTTGTTATATTTGGAGTTGACTTTGTGCAGGGTGAAAGATAAGGATCAAGTTTCATTTTTCTGTAGCTGGAGATCCCGTTTTGCCAGCACCACTGTTGAAGAGGCTATCTTTCCTCCACTGTATGTTCTTAGTACCTTTATCAAATATGAAGTGGCTGAAGTTCTATGAATTTATGTTCGGGTCTTCTATCATTTTCCATTGATCTAATGTGTCTATTTTTGTGCCAGTATTTTGCTGTTTTTATGACTATAACTCTGCAATATAATTTGAGATCTGGTATGGTGATTCCCCCAGCATTGTTCATTTTGCCCAAGATTGCTTTGGCTATCCAAGATCTTTTTGAGTCCATGTGAATTTTAAGATGATTTTGTCAATATCTGTGAAAAATATCATGGGTATTTTGATTGGGATTGCATTGAATTCATAAATTGTTTTTGATAAGATGGTCATTTTCATAATATTGAGTCTACCAATCCATGAATATGGTAGATCTTTCCATCTCCTAGTGTCTTCCTCTACCTCTTTCCTTAGAGTTTTGAATTTTTCATTGAAGAGATCTTTAATATATTTAGTTGTTTATTCCTAATTATTTTATTGTTTTTGAGGCTATTGAGAATGGGAGGATTTCCTCTAGTGCATTTACTGATTTCTTGTTATTGGTATGTAGAAAGGCTATAGATTTCTGTAGTTGATTTTGTATCCTGCCACTTTACAGAAAGCATTAATCAATTCTAAAAGTTTTCTATTGGAAGTTTTGGGATCTTGTATGTATACTATATCATGTGCAACTAATGATAGTTTGAGCTCTTCCAATTGGTACTTCTTTAATTTCCTTCTCCTGTCTTATTACTCTAGCAATGGTTTCAAGCACTACATTGAAAAGGAGTGGGGATAGTAGATAGCCCTGTCTGGTTCTTGACTTTAATGGAAATGCTTCCAGTTTTTCTCCATTTAAGATGATGTTGGCTATCAGTTTGCTGTATACAGCTTTAATTATGTTGAAGTATGTTCTATCCAGACCAATTCCTTTTAGGGCTTTTGATATGAATGTTTGTTGGATTTTGTCAAATGCCTTTTCTGCCTCTATTGAGATGACCATGTGGTTTGTGTCATTAAGTCCATTTATATGTTTTATTACCTTTTTTTACTTACAAATGTTGAACCATCCCTGCATTTCTGGAATAAAGCCGACTTGGTCATAGTGGGTGATATTTTTGTTTTGTGTCTGTATGAGGTTTGTAAGTATTTTGTTGAGTATCTTTTCATCTATGCTCAATAAAGATATGGGTCTATAGTTTTCTGTTCTTTTTGGTGTGTATTTTTGTCAGTAAGAGAAAAGAAAACAAGATGCAACATATTATACTGAAATACCATTCAGTTCTGTAATTTTTATGCAAAAAAAATGAGGGCATTTGTAGAGCAGTCAGCAAATAAATGATGATTGTCAAGGATATTAAGAATGAAGGAAGAAATTCTCTGTTTATACATCATGACTTTCCTAATGAGATTATTTTAGGGAGTGCATTTTTTGCCACAAAGACTAACAGGCATAAAAAATTACAAAAATATGTTAAAAATTGTAAAGTACCTCAAAACATGTTTAATTTCTGAATAGGGATTAAAAGGATTATTTATTTTTCAAAATGACTAAGTGGCTGGCAGATCCTAGACTGAGAACTATTGTAGACTGATTGCTACTGGCTGAGGGAGAGTAGGTCTTAGATATGATCTCTAAATGAGTTGGCTAGACTCCAGTGGACAAATTTACACTGAAAGACATCTGGGTACAAATGTTTGACTGGACATAACTTAACACATATGGCAGAATATACGATGTCTGGTGGAGGAATGGGGGAGGTATGTATGGAGGAGGGGGTCTAAATTTTATAAGAACTATTGTATGAAATTACAAAGCTCAATAAATTCTTTTAAAACGACTAGTATTGTTTCTAATTTATATATGAATATTCTTTATCCAATTACTTGTGATAGATTTCCATTATTTCATATTCTTTTAATTTTGTCATATACTATTTTATCTGTTCTGAGGGCAATGTAACAACTGTAAATGCAAATAATCTTTTTCAATTCTTCCAACCATTTAACATACAAGGGGGTATTTTGTCTCAAATATAATGTTCAGTTACTTTCATATAACTTTTCTTTTTCTGATATAATAAGTTCTAGCATAATTTCTCCACTACTGTAATCTCTCTGGTCATGAATCATAAAAAAAACAATGTTGGTTTGCTTTTATCTTGCCAGATTAATTTTCATTCTTAAATAGGCCATGAGTTCCATAGCCAAAATATTTAACGTATGTACCAGGTCAAGTAAGTAATAATGTAAGTTGTTTTCATCACATTTACCAACATTTAAAAATACAATAAATGTCACATATTTTTCATGTTTAAAAGTTTATTAACCTCCAGGCATGGTGGCACACATCTTTAATCCCAGCACTACTGAGGCAGGGGGAGGCGGATCTATGTAAGTTTGAGGCCAGCTAGGGCTACAGAATAAAAAAAAAAAAAAAAAAAAAAAAAGTTATTAACCAAGACCAGCAAAATAGAAATGTAATTAAGAAATAAAAATTTCCTCTACCATCAATATTTACCAGTACTTATCTCTGAGCATACATATTTGGACTCCAAACATTCTAGTAGGCAACCCTAAGAAGAACTAATTATAATTTTGTAAAACTAGTTAGAAGTTTTAGGCAATATGGGAAAATTAGCTTTATCATTTTAAATTAGATGATTATATTAAAAGCTACCATTGTTGAAATATTCACTATGCAAAATTTTTTGGACTTTTTGAGACAGGGTCTCCCTGCAGCCATAGAGGACCTGGAACTCAGTATGTAGCCTAGACTAATCTTCATCTCATTGAGATCCACCTGCCTCTGCCTCCCAAGAGTTGGGATTAAAGACATGAGCCATCACACCTGGCTTACACTACACGATTTCTTAGTTAACACCTGGCTTACACTATGCGATTTCTAAGTAAATATTTTTACCTTGACCCAGAGTATATCCACAGTAAATAAATAGAAAGATACAATAGAAATTGATAGTGAGGTAAAGCTTAAGAAATGTATAAGAAGATGTCTAGAGATAGTCATCCTAAAAATGCTTATTCTTCTACTCTTATAAGATACGATGAAATTCCCACAGCCTAAATAGATACTTCAGTTATTGCTTCTAAAATTGATACAATTTCGTGAGCACATTCTATTCCTCCACAGATTTGAAAGATATAACTATTATAATTAATCATAAAAAGAGTATATTAACTTTTTGCACTTATTATATAATCTTATAAGGCAGATATTCATTGACTCAAATATTTATTATTTATTATTTATTATCAGACAGTGTATCCTTTGTCATTGTAGATGACAAGCCTTGCTTCCTTATAATCTTAACACTCACAGTATAGGGAGAAGCAGCACAATATCAAATTCTAATTAACACATCAATCCAAATTGCATTATATGCCACTAAAGAGAATAAAAGCTTACGGGTAAAATGCAGTATCTAGGAAGTCAGGAAGGACATGCCTAAGAGGTGCTGCCTGAAAAGGGTCTTCAAATATTAGTAAACTGTTTCTTCAGAAAAACGGAAGATAAACGTACCTTCAACATAACCCAAAATTACTAAAACTTTTTTATGGTACTTCAAATTGTATATAAACATAAATATGCTTGAATTTATTTTGTGATAAAATAATACAAATAATCTCTGTGTGTGTGTGTGTGTGTGTGTGTGTGTGTGTGTGTGCGTGTTTCTCTGTTGCGCATGGGACTACCTCAGTAAGATTCAGGTACTGGATCAAGAATTCTCCAACATATTCAACTCAGTCAAAAGTGTATTCTGTAAGATAAAAGCAAGGAGAAAGACTGAAAAAACAAAGCCACGTTAACACTTAACAAATTCCTGTTTTGAAAAGCAATAGTATCCAAGAAACAAAAATGAAAACATGGGGAAACAGAGAAAGAGAAGAGT
>NW_008343959.1:375860-392548 GCF_000622305.1 Nannospalax galili | reverse complement strand
CATACATGATTTTTTTAAAGAAGAGAGGAGGGGAGAGGAGAAGGAGAGAGAGAGAGGAGAGTGAAATGTTTTAGTAGTATAATTTAAGCATTTAAACAATACATAGTGCATTTTAGTAATTTTTTCTCTGAAAAGGATTGCAAAACCACTGCACAGTTCACCTAGTTCAAAGAGTAATAGCATGAGTTTTTCTAATCAGGCATATTTCTAGGTTTTGCTCTAACATATATGAACAGTGTGACCCTGAAAAAGTTACTTTGATCAAAATGAATATTTTCCATAAATTTAAATAAAATCTAAGAGCTCACAAGAAATAAGCCCTGGAGGAATTAAATAAAAGACAATTAGGATGGTACCTAGGAAAAATATTCACTCTGCTCTACATCAAAAATGCATTTTGTGTATTTATGTATCACCTAAAGTGCTGATTACAATGTCTCTGATACATTAACATAGTTCAAGTCATCGTTCCTTTACTGTTGTGCATTTTATGTATTAGGCAAATATGAATAGGTAATGTAATTAGTACTACAGTTGTCCTTAGCATTATTGCTATTTCAAAGCTAATATACTAACAATCTCCTCTGAAATATGGTGCATAGCTTCTTTAAAATGTAGTAAATAGTGAAAAGTCATCAACACAATGTAAATGCAGCTTACATTACCATCAGAAACATTAAGTGCTCTTGACTGAACCATTGTATCATTTCTTTTTATAGCCTTGAATATATGTCTTCTTCCTGTGTCTATGTTTTTTCTTATTTTGATATGAAAACAATACCCTATTGTATTAAATTAACAAATTCACATATTAATATTGTTTAATATGCCCCCCAAAATACTATTTGAAATTTGATGAGATATTTAAATAAGAGCATGTTGTTATTATGTTCCATATAGATGAAATTCAGTAGCTAAAGTTGTGATACGTACTCCTTCATTGCCATCTTTAAATTACTTTTTGTTTATACTTCTTTGTCTTAGATTACAATAAATCATACCACTTATGCAAGTCTTACAGAATCTTAATTGCTTCTTTGAAAGGTTTGGCAGATACATCACACCAGTTCATTAATGCACAGATGATTCTTTCACATTAAGAAAGACACATTGGAGTGCCAGAAATGTCACGGCAGTTATTACACACAAAAAGCATAAAATGGCAGCCATCAAAAGGTGAGGCCTTATTCAGTTGGGATCAGAAAATAAAACTGCTGTAATTTCTTAGTGTAAGATAGAGAAATATTAGATTATTATAAGGTCATGTAAGGAGAATCTTTCATTTGTCAGTTCTGTCCCTTTGAGAGAGGATGCATTCCAGAGCTTCATGATCTTTTTTCAAACATTGAACTGGAAGAAATAATGGTTTTTGTCTCTGTAATTTATTAGTTTGGATTCCTTTGTTCAAATATTGAGTTTATATTAATTTCATGTATATATATGTGTGTGTGTGTGTCACATTCATTAATAATTTAGACTCCAAAAAATAATAATTTAGAATTCATTAGTAAATAAAAAAATAAAAAATGTTTTACATTTGAAATACAAACAGAATGAAGCAATAGCCATGACAAAGGGATAAATGGAGACTTGGAAAATCAGAACTTTTCTTTAGTGTTAAGCAGTCATTTAAGCCTTCTTATGTACATCTATCTATGTGATGTCGAACGCCCCCCAAGCCCACTAGGCTTGGGTCTTCAATAAGAAAAAGGGTCAAGACAAAGGTCTTGATTTTATTATAAGAAGTTTAATTCTTAGCAGTCAAGTGAGCAATCACAGAATGGCTTTTTTTTGTGAGGAACATAGATCTTATATAGGAATCAGATTTGGGGTAACCAAGGAATCACGAAGGAATCACCAAGCATATTTCATTAACAGAAAGTAACTATGGATGCAGCAGGTTGCTGCATTACCTCACCAACTCCAGTGCCTGAAGACTGAACTGAAAGTAAGTTTTTAATAGACCTGATTTATCATGGAGGCACAGCCTGTGTGCTCTGACAGCTGAAGCAGAGAGCTCAGAAGCTCTTAAAGTGACACTCTACTTTTTCCAATGCTTCAGTCAAGCATGGCTCCTGACATTTCCCAATTTCTTTTTATATTTTTAAAAGATGAAGTACATACTAAGACTATGATGGAAAGATCGTTCCTATCTTTGGTTGTCCTCTACCAGAGTGAAAGTGGTTGGGGGTGGCCGGCATACCGCTTTACTCTGAGAAGATCTTACCCATCACTGGCTAACCAGCCTCCCTAAAGCTCCAGACAACTGGCCAGGACCTTGGGGGAAGAAACGGGAAATATTGCTTTTGCAAAGTACGTTTGCAAAGGTGTGCCACTGTTAAAGTTTCATGTCTTCAGTTTTAGGTCTTATTAGGTCTATGGTCCATTAGGTCTCTTATTAGGCCTATGGTCAATTACATCACTGTATTTAGCTGTATTGGTCCACTAGGTCACAGTATTTAGCTGTATTTAGCTTTAGGCTGCACAGGCCTAAGTCCCCCCACTAAACGAAAAATAAAAAGACACCTAATCAGAGGGGGAAAGAAATCTAAACCCAAATGAGTACAAAGGGAGTACACAAGGGAAGGCAGAACACACTCAACACTGTATGATTAACAATGGAGTTAAAGATCAAACGGAACAGTCAATCAATCAAGTAGGGTCCATCATAGCGAAAGGCCATAGAAGTAGCACGGTGGGCATCAGGCGGTGGAAACAGTACAGGCAAAGAAGAGCAGGATGGCAACATCAGTCGGTGCAACACGATGACATAGGCTGTGGAGAATCTGGAGATTCTGTAAACCGAATGAGGCATTCAGGCAACCAACGAGCACTGTCAGCATCCTGTTGAAACCAGAAACATGTCCTTTACCCCAAATGAGGAATTGATTTCGTTCATGCCAGAGTCCCGTGTAAGGATCTTTTTATTTGACTTTGGCATAATCTGTGGAAGAAGAAGGATGACACAATCTATCAGCTGCAGAGCGACCTTGGGCATTTAGGGTTAAGAAATTTAAAACAGAGCATGATTTAATTGATTTTGTGGTGACTGGGTATATAGTTGACTATGTTTAATCTTTTTTAATTGTAACTTGAGAGTACCATGAGCACATTTAATAATGCCCTGACCTTGTGGATTATAAGGAATTTCTGTTTTATGCTGGATAGCAAATTGTACGAAAAAGTCATGAAATGAGAGAGAAGTATACCAAGAACCATTATCAGTTTTTAAGATTTTGGGACTTATAAGTGCTGAAAAGTAACGAATGTAGTGAGTGATGGCATTTTAGTACTTTCACCAGTAAGAGCAGAAGCAAAGAGAAAACCAGAAAATGTATCGACAGTAACATGAACATATTTTAACCATTCAAATTCAGGAATGGGAGTAACATCTATTTGTCATAAGTGATTAGGGATAAGCCCACGAAGGTTAATTTCTACATGTGGGACTTGGGAAACCGTAGGACACTGAGGACAGCGGTGAACAATATCTCGAGCAGCTTCTCTAGAGATACCAAATTGAAGCTGCAAACTATTACTATTTTGATGATGTTTAGCATGGGCTTGCTGAGCAAGCTCCACATTGGAAAAAGCTACAAGTTTAGTATGAAGATCAGCCACATCATTTTCTTTAGTGAGGGGTCCAGGTAGGCTAGAATGTGCTCAAATATGAGCCACAAAGAGTTTTCTTTTCCTGGCAACAATAGAAGACTGTATTTGAGAAAACAATTTATGTACTATAGTATTAGAAGTTTTTATAACAGAAACAGTTTTAATACACATAAAGCAGAGAATACATAAAAACTATCAGTATAAAGAGTAAACTCTTGATCCAGAAATCTTTGAAACACTAAAGCGACAGCATGAAGTTCAGCAACCTGTACGGAAGACTGCGAAGTATGAACCACTACGGTGTTTCCGTCAGCAACATAGGAGGCACTTCCATTGGAACAGCCATCTGTGAAAATCAACAAAGCATTTGGCAAGGGAACAGAGCTTGTAACTTTAGGAATAAAAGATCAGTGGTTTGACAAAACTGCAGAAGCTTATGTTTAAGATAATGATTATTAATAGAACCTGAATAATTAGCTAGGGCAATTTTCAAAGCATCAGAAGTTTGAAACAACCAATCAACCTGAGATTTACTAAAAGGAATTGTGATTTTAACAGGCTTTGTCCAAAATACTTAGTAGATTTAGATCTGATGAGCTGAATCAAAGTAGATATAGCTTTAAAATATGGAAGTAAAACTTTAGCAGGGGAGACAGGTAAGTGGATCCATAAGAACAGACCACCCTCCCATAGAACAGCAGTGGGAGTATGCTTGGTAGCAAAAACATAAACTTCCCAAGGCTCATCATAGTTTATATAGCATAACTGCTGTGCAGTAATTGCAGATTTAACCTTTTTTAATGCATTATGTGCTACTGGAGTAAGTTCCCTTAGTGATGTAGGATCAGAATCTCCTACCAGAATCTGAAATAAAGGGCATAAAGCATGGGCTGTGAGTTTTAGATAAGGTCATAACCAATCAACGTCTCCCAATAACTTTTGAAAATTATTAAGAGTTTGTAAATTACCTTTTTTGATCTGAATCTTTTGAGGTTTGATTCCCTTAGGATAAAGAACATGATCCAAATAAGAATAAGGAGGATGTCTCTGAATTTTTTCAGCAGCTATTTATAAGCCAAATTGTTGTAAAGCTTCCTGGGTGGAAAGAAAAACCTGTAGAAGAAAATCCTCATCTTGATGAGCTTGTAAGATATCATCCATGTAATGAATAATGTACACTTGTTTAAAAGACTCACGTACCTTTTGAATGGCATGAGCCACAAATTTTTGATACAAAGTAGGACTGTTAGCCATGCCTTGAGGTAAGACCACTCATTGATATCTCTTTAAAGGTTCTTTAAAGTTAGCTGAAGGTAAGCTAAAAGTCAATCTTTTGTAATCCTGTGGTGCTAGTGGAATAGTATAAAAATAATCTTTTAAAACTAAAATAATTTTATGAGTATCTTGAGGTACAGCAGAAGGCAAGGGTAAACCTGGTTGTAAAGCTCCCATAGGTTTTATAGTTTTATTAATTTTTTAAGGTCTTGTAATAATTTTCATTTACCAGATTCTTTTTATGACAAACATAGGAGAATTTCACGGAGAAATAGAAGGCACAATATGTCCTGCACTGAGTTGTTCCTGCACTAGCTCCTCAATGGCAGCAATTTTTTCTATTGAAAGAGGGCACTGAGACACCCATACAGGGTCTTCTGATTTCCATAAAATTGGATCTTCATGAGGTGCAGGCTTCTCAGCAACCTCAATTAAAAATACTGTGGGGTATCAAAGTGTGATGGTGATTGGGAAGGCCCAACTTGATTGTGGGAACTGGAAAGGCAAGCTCCCATTTTGGACATAACACCTCGACCCCAAAGATTGATCAGCAAGCTAGAAAGTATGTAAGGAATGAACAGACCTTCATGTCCTTCATCATCCTGTCAATGAAGTTCATCACTACTTTGTTTTGGATTTATACTTTGCCCTATATTTTGTAGATGAGTGACAGTAGGCTTCTTGGGCCATGATTTAGGCCAATGCTGTTCTGAGATTACAGATACATCTGCACCTGTATCCAGCAAACCTATGAAGCATTTGCCATTAATGGTTAAACTTAATTCTGGCCGATTTATGTGCCACATTGGCCACATTTAAAACATCTTTTCTTACCATGCTGTTGGAATAAGACAGCTTTTATAGGTTTGTTTTGCAGAGCAGCAGCAATGGCCACACCTTGTGTATAGGAAGGGCCAATATCAGAACAAAGTCTGATATAATCAGACAAATTTCCTTTCTTTCTATATGGTCTAAGTGCAGCTTGACATGTAGAATTAGCATTTTCGTAAGCTAAATGTCTCACAAACTGTAAACTAGCATCAGAATCACCCAGAAGTCTGCCTGCAGCTATTAACAGCCGAGAGACAAAATCCTGATATAATTCATCAGGACACTGCCTAATCTTAGCCAAGTCCTTAGTCTGTCATCCAGACGTCGGCAGCTTATTCCAGGCTTTTTTCGCTGCAGCACTAGTGTGGGCATAGACAGAAATAGGGAAGTTTATTTGTTGGTCTGTCTCCCTGTATTGGCCTTCACCTGAAAGGATTTCAAAAGTAATGGGAAAATTTTGATCTCTAGTAAGGTCAGCAGTAACCTGACAGAATTTCCCAAAGTTTGATTTCCATAAAAGAAAATCTCTGCCTGACAGACAAGCTCTGGCTATTTGCTTCCAATCATTAGGAGCTAAGGCTTCAGTAGTCATAGATTCTAGCACTGTGTGAGTAAAAGGAGCTGTAGGCCCATTCTGCACGCAAGCAGATTTTAATTTTTTCAGAGATTTGAATGGAAATGTGACATGTGTTCTAACCCTATTTCCCTGGCCATCATCACGTTTCATAACTGGAAAAAAATGGAATCCTAACATATCCTCTCCAGTTGCAGCTACATGCTGTATACTTATTTGTAATGGTGACATTAAAGATAAAGAACAAGAAGCAGAGGGGTTGTGTACCATGGTCATAGCAACAGAGTTGCTATGTAGCTGAGGAGGACACAGTCCTACAGCATGAGAAGAACCTGCAAAAGGCAAATTTAATGGAGTTTGTGTATGTTTTACCTGAGTGTGCTTTTCAGGCTGGTTCTGTATTTTAGAGGAAGGAAAAGTTTCTTGTAAGTGCATAGCAGAAACCTTTTCAGATAAATCAAATTCCTCATCAGAATGATCTCACAAAGCATCAAACAACCTCCGAGAATCCTCTACTTCATAACCTGGAGGAGTAGAAGGCTGACTAATACAAGTTAACACACCTTTCTCAGTGAGGTTTTTCTTTTCGGATCTAGAATCCAAGGAATTTCAAATGAGAGTCAAGAGACTGAAGGCATTGATTGGAACCTTCAGAGGTCCTTCCTTGGCATAAAAATCCTGCAATTCTTTTTCCAGTTTTTTTCCAAACTTCAGTACTCAAGGAACCCTGTTTAGGAAACCAAGGACACACCTTTTCAATGAATTCCAGAAAGTCATTTAATTTTTGCGAGCTAACTTTCGCACCTCTTTCCTTAAGCATATGTTTAAGCATAGAAATAAACAGCTGATGACTGTTACCTTGTCCCATATTCGTGGTAAAGAAGAATTTTAAGAGGAGTCAAGAGTGACACAAACATAACAAGTGGTTGCTAGGGTAACATACACCACATCCATGGATCAATAAGGTGACAACAGGTAACCATGGAGACACAAACTTAACACTTGAAGTGGGACAAACAAGTCAAAGAAAAATTTGTAACTGATATCAGTAGCCTAATTTTAATTTTTAAAGTGTACACAATATTCATTGACATCTTTTGCAAAATATGGAACAAAGAAATGAGTAAAATAGGTTCAAGAGCTCATCACGAGTGACTCCTGCCATGAATCACCCATTCATTACTACCTGCAGCTCCTGCCACAAGCTACCTGTAGGGCCCCTAGACTCATCACAAGCAGCTTCTGCCACAAGCCACCTGTTTAGAGTACTCATCACAAGCAACTTCTGCCACAAGTTACTTGTTTAGAGTGCTCAGGATGCCACCTCCCATACCTGAGTCACTGACCAGTGCTGTAGGGAAAGAGCATATCACAGAAAAACAGAGGAAAGTTTCACAAATGCCATTTTCCAAACAGAGCTGTGCCAGGCTCAAAATGAGGGAAAAATTTTCTACATGGTACCATCAAACCAAATTGAAACAAAACATTTTGGGAATGGCACCCAAAACAAATCTGCAAAATGCACAGTGTCAACATCGTGTGGGCATGCCAATTGTACATCCCAAAGCATTGCTGTGGACGGCCCCATCAGTTTCCGAGTACAGCCCTCACTACTGCCTCTGTTTCCCGATTACCCTACTCTCACTAGGTTTGGTTAGATACTAGTAGCCACTAGCACCCTAGAAACTGACCATGAGGTGGAAGCATTTTTAGATAAATCCTGCATGCCAAGGCACTAAAACATGCAGGCTGTTCTCTGTGTCTTTCACAGTGTCAGAGGGTCAGACTGAACCTGGAAAATTCTTGAGAACAGAAGCTTGTGAGAACAAGCATGAGTCTGAACAGAAAAGACCAGTTTTTGCCCAGAGTCAGTATGGGGTGCGCAAGGATCCCGGGGCGCCAGCTGCTAGCGTGGCACCAGTCCCTTGCGCGCACCTGGAAGGCAGTGGGTCCCGCAGCGCGTCTGCTCTGCGTTGCGGGCAGGCCTGCTTCTCGGATCTCGGGGCGCCAGCTGCTAGCGTGGCACCAGTCCCCTGCGCGCACCTGGAAGGCAGTGGGTCCCGCAGCGCATTTGCTCTGTATTGCGGGCAGGCCCCTGCTTCTCCGCTGCTTCTCCGCTGTGGGTCCCTCTGCTACCAGGGCTGGCCCGGTCGAGTTCCACCCTAATTTCACCCGTGCACTTCCTCGAGATGTAAAATCCACCAGCCACTGGATCACGCAGGAAGGTGCGGGGCAGCTAAAGCTGGGTTTCCGTGAGTCGATGATGGAAGGATAGCGCCCACCAGGGAGACTGGATCATAGGCAGTAAGACATAGGACTCAGCTCTGATCTCAGTGATACAGCTACTTTATTCTCCTGACTCTGCTTGGCTCCAAGTCTTGGTGATCCAGCTCTAATTATTGAGGAAAAACCAGGACACTTATCCTATGGGGGTGGTACTAAAAACCTTAGCTGATAGGTACTTTTAGGATGCCCCATTTACATGTGGCAGTGAGCTCCTGCCAGGCTGCCAGACTGTCTGAACAGGAAAGGCTGGCAGTTTCCAGAGCCGGAGGCCATGTTTCTGTGGTGGCTACTTCAAAAGACGAGTCAGGAAGATGCCAGGAAAACACCCTGCTGAAAAAGGAGTCTCTGCATTTGAATCCGAGCCCATGGGCTTTCTGGACATGGAGAAACTGCTACTTTACACAGCAGGAGTCCCCAACAATTCAGCTTCTCACATTTTCAGCCTATTCTACATTAGTTTGAAACAATAAGCAAGAAATACCAGGCAAAAAACATCTTTAAAAGGGCATTCCATTTTCAACATCTAGGTCTGATTTTCTGTGAAAGAATTTAAAGTTAGCCATTCGCGCCTTTCTTCTCACTGAACTCTGAGAGCCTGGAGTCGAGTAAGGAGGAGGAAGCTTTGGACAAAAAACTCTGCAAACTTGCGCTAAGACTTCACAACTCAACTCCTCAGAAATTTTAAAAAGATTAATGGCCTCTCTAGATGTATGAAAAAACTGGCTCAGAAACAATCTCCTTGGACAGCAGTCAGCAAATGCTCTAACAAATGTCCAAGTAGCTAAGAAGTCAAGTGAAACTGCTTCTCCTGTCTGAAATGCCTTTTTCACTTCTTTCCTGACTCTGTCCCCTACTTTAAAATCTAGAAGTCTCATACCAGAAAACCATGAACCAAACTCTGAAACTTGCAACCTATAACTATAAAAAATATACTGAAGGAAAAAAGGGAAAAGGACATACTTACCTAACAAAATCATACTCAAAAAACAATTTTCTCCCCAAAAATTCTTTCTGGGAAGCTTAGTGCAGGGGGTCTTCGGGCCCCACGTTGGGCACCAATTGTCAAATGCCCCCCAAGCCCACCAGGCTTGGGTCTTCAACAAGAAAAAGAGTCAAGACAAAGGTCTTGATTTTATTATAAAAAGTTTAATTCTTAGCAGTCAAGTGAGCAATGACAGAACAGATTTTTGTTGTGAGGAACACAGATCTTCTATAGGAATCAGATTTGGGGTAACCAAGGAATCACCAAGCATATTTCACTAACAGAAAGTAACTACGGATGCAGCAGGTTGCTGCATTACCTCACCAACTCCGGTGCCCAAAGACCAAACCGAAAAGTAAGTTTTTAAGAGACCTGATTTATCATGGAGGCACAGCCTGTTGGCTCTGACCACTGAAGTGGAGAGCTCAGAAGCTCTTAAAGTGACACTCTACTTTTCCCAATGCTTCAGTCAAGCATGGCTCCCAACAATGTGATCTGCCTTTAATTAAAAAATAACTTGAATTGCACATAAATGTTTAATTAAAATATCTTTGCTCTTAATAACATTGAATGATAGATAATTTCAATAGTGTAATGCTAAAGTTATTAAATTGTTTTGTGTTAAAACATTTACTTTTGATTAAATATAATAGAAAGAAAAATGTAAACTTTTGAACAAATGAACACACAAGAAAAATAAATAAAAAGTGTTCCTTCTCAAATATTATATTTCAGTGGGACAAGATTTTACCCTTTGTAAATGTGCAAACTCCAGTGAATAAGAAGGAGATGCAATGTGCAGGGAAAGGACAAAAGAGGGAGTAATTGCTAATTTAGCATGAGTGTACTATTACCTGGAATGCTGAGTTCATCCTGTGTATATGATCTTCGAAAAAGCAAGAAAATCTATAATGGAAAATTATTTCCCACAAAAAATCATTGAAACAAGAGAAGGAAACATGTTGTTTCAGTCTTCAGCTAGGTGCATATGAAATTATATCAACATTAATTAACATCATGAACAAACCAAACAAAAGGACATGAAGTAAGAAATTTAGGAAGCAAGCGATACTTTGTGTCCTAAATGGACATATATTTTGGTTTGTGGAGTCAGTGTTTTCATGACATTAAATTTTTTCACATTGCTTTCAATCCACTAAACTTAAGATATATGATATAGTCCAATTATGTCAACACTGAGTCATTATTATTGAAATCAGAGACTCAGTATTTAAAGTAATACATGGGAAATGATAAATATAATGAAATTCAAAAAGCCTATACCAATTTGATGTAATAAAAGTATTTTTGCTAAAATTGTTCAGTAGTGTAATGAAAATCATTTTTTCCTGAAAATTGCTGCTGAGTGGAAGAGAGAATTATCTTTGCATTAGGCTCAATTCTTTAGTTTCTGAATATGATGGAAAAAAATAAACTATAGCATTGTGTTTATCGTTAGGTCCTTTTAAACAGCAAAGATGCTGTACTACATTGTATCATTTAAATGATTAATCCATTTAGTAAAGAACTATAAAATGTCCTGAATCTTAGAATTATTATTTTAATATTTTGTAATGATTATGTATGACTTTCATAGTGAATAAATGCTTTTGAGTATACAAAACCAGAATTTAATCAATATATACACATTTCATGTGCCTTTGTCCTACTGTACATTTTCCAATATCTTTTCTCTGTTATAAATATACTACTCTGCTATTTAAAGTGACAATTTTCTGAACATTTGTCCTTAGTCAAATTGTTCTGAAAATGTCATTTATACTGTCAATTCTGGCTTCATTTGCTCTGTACTCAGAAATAACTGTAAATTAAAGAAAAAGCAAAACCTTAGTTCACTGATTTTGCCATACTAACATGAAGGTCATTTATATAATTCAGAATGTATTGCTTTGATTCTATTATGTTAACATTAAACCCCTTCTCCCAAAACCTTTAATAGATAAAGCATACAAGAAACCATTATCTCTTAACGAACTAAAAAATGGCAAGCAAATGTTATTTGCTGAGTCCCCTAGACACTTGAAAAGTTTCTGAATCTTAATTTGTGAATTAGTTCATCTACCTTTTAGCTCTGGAGGAAGATATGATATTCTTACTGGGAAAGTATAATAGAGTACTGAGCTGGAAAGCATCAAATAATCAACTATTCTTCAGGCAAATCATAACATAGCCTAATAGTCTTCTTTTTTCAATATATCTTCATTGATAAGGTAATAAGAAAAAATAAAGCAATTGTTAGGACACACCTTTCAATAGATGAGCTCAAAATAAAATCTGAACGAAGCTTAAGCCAATGGTACATGAAATTCAACATTGGTGTTTGATCTTAGGTTGGCATATTTTTGTCCAAAGGATAATTTGTAACATTTGCTGCACTAACAAGGCTCTCTGGAAGGACTAACTTAAATCTACTATAGTCTCTTCAAGTCATTTAAGTGGAATAACTAAAACTGGGCCATCAGCACAATGGAATTCAACGCATCATTAGGCAGCAGTTTAGTAACTTCCTAACACAAAGGCAGGTTGATTTTGCTGAATTTTAAAGAAAGATGATGTCATGATATCTTCCAGTATCACTGAAAATAATACAATTCAAAGTAAATATATTTATAACTGAATAATATACTCTAAAAATAACTATTCAAATAGTGTACTATGTCTTAAATATGTCTGAATATTCCAACAGTGTAAAGAATGAAAACTAATTATGATGCCCCTTTTCAATGTTATTTAGAAATTCATAATGTGATGTTTTAAATCTGGTTTACATTTTGTTATAATAAATACATCCATTTGTGAGGTAAGAGTTTGTATTAAATATAAGCTGTTTGATTAGGAGTGGGCTATTCTTGTTTTTGGTTTGTGGTGGTGGATATGTGATTTGAACAGAACATCAACATGTAAGAAGTGTTTTTTACCTAGATGAAAGTACTAAAAGCAAGAAAACAAAAGCAAAAATGAACAAGACCATATCCTTCCCCCTGCTGTAACACCCAGAAGTGTTCCACCTTTGGCTGCTCCCTCACTAGGATGCCAGCATGTCAAAATAGGAAAGTAAAGCTTCCAGGCAGCCCAAGGTGAACAGGTACCCACCAAAATAAATAAACTTCTGCCTTTCAGGCTTCTGGTACTTTGTATATATTTGCTTCCTACCAAAGCATAAACTAAAATATATTTGTTCATGAAACTTTTTTTTGTTAAGAAATTTAGTTACAGGTATTTCATTCCAATATTTTCACATTTCCTATTTCATATATTTTAGATTGTCCAACATAAAATCTAGACAATAAGGTCAAATAATTTAAATTTTACCAAATAAATTACAACTCAGGCCAGATGTGTTGATGTACACCTTTAAAACCACTTTTAGGTGACTGAGGTAGGTGTATATCTGTTACTCCGTCTACATAGAAAGTTCTGGGTCATCCCAGATGTGATGTGAAAAATAATTCTTTGTCTTGTCTTTTATTTCTGAAAATGCAATAATTTTATTTTTTTAGTTTCCAATAACCAAATAGATATTATAGCAATAAAAGAGAATAGAATATTATCCATTAATTATTTACAATTATTGTACTTAAAAGACAGCTTATAAATGTAATGTAAACTGATTGGCAGCCACAACAATCCATAATTTTAGAAAACTATGAATGTGGCAGTCGTGGTTGTTCTGTTTAGATATTAAATATGCCTTAAGACCATAACAGGAAAGTGGTCAACAGCCTTTGGTAACACTTAAAAAGCTGAGCCTAAAGAAAGTATGAGGGCATGCTTTGAAAGGGATATACAGATATCAACACCTATTTCTCTATCATATAGATGAGGTATTTCCCCAACTACATGTTCTATGCCCAGACGTTCTGTCTTCCACAAGTCCCAAAACAACGGAGACAGTTGACCATGGAGAGAAATATGTGAAGCTGTTAGGTAAATAAACCATTCATCCTCATATATCTGTTTCCATATACATTTTACCATAGCAACATAAATCTGTGTCTCACAGAAGCTTTAGACAAAAATGGTCTATTTTTTATCAGGATGCTGATTATTATTTTTAAATTTCTCCAGAAGAATTTTATCACTGAATTATGATATTATTACAAATTATGGCCCACCTTAAATATTCAAAGAAAATAAAATTTTGAAGTCCAAACTACCATAAAACAATGTTCAGAAAGATAATTATAAAATCAAAATGAAAGCATCAAAATCTGCATCTGAGTCAGGAGCTTGCTCACCTAAGGCAATAAGATAAAATGGCCCATGCTGAAAACTACAAGTTGCTCACAAATGCTATGATGCAAACAGATTAAGGCGTTCGCAGGAAGGTTAGGGCATAAACGTCATGACTGAGAACACTGAGGAAGACAAGAGGGCTTTGATAGGAGTCAGACAGGAGCTAGCCAGCTTGTTGGCTTCCATGCTCCCCACCCCCAGGATTATATGGAGATTTTTTGCCTTTTCACTTATTTTTACTCTTAAAGCATCTAACACTTTTACTTCTAATATATCTACATTAGTAACAAACTACATTGTAGGTAAGATTGGTTTATAAAATGTCAATCTCTGTTTCAAGAAAGAGATACCTAGAGTACCCCTTGAAGAAGAAGTTAAATATGAGTTAACTAATAACAACCACATAAATGTGAGAAAAATGAGAATGCCTAGCAAGATACTGCTAGCTTGACAACTGGTGAGCCAAAGCATGGTAGAAGGTCAAGGTCAGCAGGTAACAAAGCAGGATCCAGAGGTGAGAGAAGGGTTTCCATAACACCTAACTGTGTGGACAGCATCTGCATAGAGCATGTTTCTTCTGCTGGTTGGTCCCGGGAAATAGGCATAGACTATATGCATCCTCCTTTGTCATGGCTCATGACAGTCTAGAGAACTAGCCAATCTCAACATTTTATTTTTAATGTAAACAAACATCTTCCAAAACATAACTGATTGCCATGTCAAAATTTTAACATGGTGAATGTACACTGTTGAATTCATTATTTAAAATAGAACTGAGCTATTTCTTGTTACAGAAATATTAATGCTGCAGTAAAAGCTCCTTTTAAAATGTATCCGATTTAAGATAAGTCCTGTGAGATTGCTGAGCAGGTAAAGGAGCTTGACAACAAGTGTGAAAAAATGAGTTGTGCAGTGGTGGAAGAAGAGAATTACATGCAAGTTGTTCTTCAACCTACATAGGCATTCACCAAGGTGCACACAAGTACACATGCATGGACACACACACACATAAATACAATCAAACAAATATTTATTTTATCACACCCAGTTGGGAGCATAATTAGATTTTCCAAATTTCACAATTATTTCATACTTTATAGTTACTGTAATTATTCATACATGACATATTGTAAAAGATGTCTCCTTAGAAATGAGAAAATTGAGCCAATCATATTTGTACATGACTTTAATCCCAGTACTTGAGAGGCAGAGGCAAGAAACTCTGTGAAATCAAAGAAAGCCTAGTCTACTACATAGAGAGTTTCAGGTTAGCTGGGGATATAGAGCAACCCTGTCTCAAGAAACAAATAAACAAATATAACAAGATAAATCATAAGATAAAGAGGCTTGAATGAGCATTTGTAATTCTAGTACTAGAAGGGTGGGGACAGGACAATCACTGGAGCTCACTGGGGAGCTAATCTGAATGAATTAGTAAACTTCAAGTTCAGTGAAAGAATCTGTCTTGAAAAGTAAGTTTGAGAGTAACAGTGAGGACAACTGACATTGACCTCTTGCCTCCACACACATGAACATGTGGGTATGCACAAACACAAATGAACATATATATCTCACACACACACACACAAATAACAAAAAGGGAAATAAATGTTGCTCTCAAGTTGTATGCATTTCCTTTTCCACTTAATTCATTATGATTTTGAGTTTTTTTTTATTTTAAAGTGCAATAGCCAAAGTCTTGCAAATATTTGTAATCATTAGGAACAGTGTGCATGCTTGATGTTCAGGTTCCACTTGTTTGATCTTTGTCCTCTCATTAACCTCTTTTCATATTTACTCAGTTGTGTTGTAGTTGACAGATTCTAATTTATTGTTGGTTCCTTTTTATCTGGCCGTTTGAGTAAGAACTAGGTCAGAGAAGACAGTTTCTCTTTTGATGTTGTTATGAAATGATAGTTTGGGAGATGAAAAACCAAAGGGGTTCGATTTCAAATTCATAGTATGTCTCACTCAAGAAATCTAGACCTAGTAGAGGAGAATTCAAACTAAGTAGCACACTGATGCATATATCAGACCGTATATATTTTTTTAAATCCATTGATTCAATGACTCTACTTATAAAATCCTGTTATTTAATTTTGATTTGATTAGGTTATAACATTAAAATTATACAAAAGTCCCAAGGACACACCAGGGTTAAAATGAACTTCAAAAGTACAAAATTTGTAAAAAATAATCACCAGTCACTTAAGAAGTGATTTATATGTGCAAGGAGATGTGTTTATTTTTTGACATAATTTCCATGATATGTACATTTATATATGGTTAGCTTGAGCTGTAAAAATATCTGAGGCTTATACTTAATGTAGAAACTCTAAAATAACTATTTTCCTCACATATCTGTTTTGTTGGGCATGCCTGACAATCAGACTGGAGTCAGTGTGATCTCAATTTGGTTTACTCCTGGATGTTGGATGCATTGATAGGTTTGGTTGCCAAAGACTTGCTTCCAGTAGATTCATCTGTATGTGTTGCAGTTTCTTAACAATTATCTAGTGTGATCAAAGAGCTTGATGCTACACAGTTTTATCAAAAGCTTCCAACAACCTGTCTGAACAGGTTAAGCATAGCTTCAAGTAGACTGAAGGCTGCAAGGTCTGTTGAAACCCAAGTTCTGAACTGTCATACCATCACTTTGGCTGTAGGACATTGAAAAAAGTAAATCACAAGATCAGCAAGTACAGAGTGAGTATTATATCAAAGGATATATTTGTAAAGTTAAATTGTAAGGAAATGTATATTTGGGTACATGTATCATTACATAACAGGTACAGTCATGTTTATGCATTTGCATATGTATATGAGCATTAGAGTATCCATATAAGGGCAAAGATATGTATGACAGAAGAA
>NW_008343959.1:371480-375840 GCF_000622305.1 Nannospalax galili | reverse complement strand
TATGTGTCCGGGTTCAGAGGTATTCATCTATGGATGGTTGGCTCTGTTGTTTCTGGGCCAAGGTGAGACCTAGCATCATAGGGGTGACAGCATGTGGTGGAGAAGGCTGCTCACCCACCTAATGATACACACACACACACACACACACACACACACACAGAAAGAGAAAGATTCAAGTTTTATCTACAGATACAGATTTACCAATGAACAAATGGTCCGGTGTTTTGTACAAATGCTATAGAGAAAAATATCAGAAATATACAAAAACAGAATAGGAATAGGGAACTGGGATGAATATCTCCATACTAAATCTTTGGATATTTGAAACCTTCCAAATGCTTACACTGTATCACATGTATATGTTTGACTTAGTGAATATTTGGAGGAACACAAAATAAACAATCGAATTAGGAATTTTTAGATTTAGTGTACTTTGGAAGACTGAGAAAGACTTCTCTAATTGCTGTGATCGGACTTTGCAGTAGAGGGAATGAGTACAATTCTGTCTCCATTTTTCAGCTCATCCTGTAGGAAAGGACTTTGCTAGGGGAGCCTGCGTGCTTTCAAGTAGTCATGTCTATCCCCATACCACTTGTTCCTCCCAAAATTCTGACAAAATTTGCATTGTGGCAACTTGCCCTTTCTCAGTAGGCGCAATAAAGTTCTCCTCTCTCAGGAGCCTGCTGGACTAAGGCTGAATGAGATGTCACAGGAATTCCAGTTAAGGCACTATAGCTATCACAGGTGAGGTACAAGACTTGCACAAGACTCAAGCTAAGATTAGACCAACTAGAATGATGCAGAAAGAGTAACAGTCTAGACAAAGACTTGTGAGTTTAGGAGTTTTGTTATGTAAATTACTTTTCGTAGGTATGATGAACTGCCATGACCAAGGTAACTTATAGAAGGAAGAGTTTATTTGGCTTAGAGTTTCAGACAAGTAAGCATCCATCATGGCTGTGAAGCATGGTGGTAGACACAGCTCAAGCAGAAACATAAGGGGTCATACCTTCCAGGAGGCACAGGAAACAGCAAGAGCCAAACTGGAAATGGGACAGTGGCTATGAACTCTCAAAACCCATCACCCCTAGTGGCTATCTTCCTCCAGCAAGGCAACACTTCCTGAACCTCTGCAAAGAGCACAACCAGCTGACCAGGTGTTCAAATACTTGGTTCAGGGGAACAAATCCTGAAAACCTTAGATGTATTCTATAAGTAGCCAAACTTGGCAATAAGAGTTATTGATACTGATTTATTCTTAATTATATTCAGAAGTAGCGGCAGTCAATTACCCCTTCATATTCCCTGTGGATGGAATGATAAAACATTATGACAATGTATGTTCTTAATTATATGTTCAAATATGAGAATTTCAAAAACCTAAAGCCTGGTAGACTATTTTTGAAGTATTTGCTAATGAGCTAATGCATATTAATTATGTAAAAAATGGTCTATTAAGCAAAAAATGTCTATGACATGAAAAATATAATGAAAATATACTTGATGATTCTATTTTCTGACACATATGTGATAGATATGTGGAATATTGTCATTAATTTCATAAAAGGTACAAATCTTATTAATTCTTACCAATACTAATTGATAATACAATCATCTATCATTAATTATATTTTAACTGCAATACATTTGTGGTTATTGAATAACTATTTAACTTTTTGATTAATTACTTGTAAAGTCTTTTCATTAGAGAGCATGATACTTTTTATTATTAAACTTTGTGTTATTAGTTTCGACAAAACAATAAGACATCGCATGCATCAATTTAAAACAACAGTTTTATAGTTTGAAAACAAAAAGTGGGACTGCATATTAAATAAAGAACTTCTTATATATGAGATGAAAATATAAAACATAGTAACTTCTTTTAAATTATGTGAATGATTAGATATTAAATTTTATAAATTATATTTCAAGTATACCTAGACTTCTAGCAATTTTCTGCAGATAATTTTGTTATTTAAATTGTACTGTGGCTACTTTGAATCAAGATTGTCCATGATAAGCATATTTATTTTATCCCAGACAGCATAGGACTAGGTTTAAAGACTGGCTAGAGTGTATTAGGAATATTGAAATTGATCTGTACTTTTGAATCCTGTTCAATCAATTATTGTTACTCCTTCTCTCTAGAATTCATGTCAACTCATGAAAGTTTAATACCACATGTTTTGAGTTTTACTACATAGAGTTAAGCAACCAGAAGGTATGGCAAATATTGTAAGTACTTTTAAAAAATGCATGAACGCCTTCCAATTTTTAGCCAAAACAAGTGGCAAACAATGTGGATGCCTAAGAACAAAGTGCAAAGCATGATTTGCACATCTTCAGTGACATTGCCCCTAGGCCTTCTGAATGACAGCCTCTTCTTCTTTCATTCTATCATGGGACATTTTATAAAAACACATTTAATTTTCCCCTCATAAAATTTGTCCATGACAATGAATAAGATATTTTTAACAAAATGGGAAACAAAATCCTGGATCCAACATAATTGCTGTCCAAATGGTTTCTATAGTGAGAAAAATTATTTTAAAAGTTACATTAAGGGGATGGGGAGATGGCTCAGCACTTAAATTCTTGCCGAGGACCCAGGTTTAATTCCTAGCACTCCAAGGGCAGCTAACAACCATCCATATCTTCAGTTACATTGGATCAAACACCCTCTTCTGACCTCCATGGGCATTGTACAGCATGGGTGCTTCAACCTACATGCAGGCAATACACTCATACACATAAAACAATAATAAGAAATAAGATATTTTTACAAAGTTACATTGACGTTTTCATATAATTTTAAATACAAAGAAACACTTAACATTACATTAGCAAACAGTCACACACATACATTTAACCCCTGCTCCAGTGCATATTTTATTAAATATATCATTCCTTTGTCTATTTATCAGATCTTCACTGAAACACCGGTGTGCCCAGGCCTGAGTCCAGGCCTCAGTAGGCCTGTTCTTGGTGCACTTGTTCTTTTAAATTTTCCACAGTGACTTAAGTTGTTGAACTCACTCAGGCAGGTGTGGTCATTGTTTCTCTCTTTTAGAGACCACTCTCATCCCTCACACTTTACTGGTCACTTCCTCTGATAATAGATCGAATAATATACTCAGCTGTTCAGAGTATTCATTAATGCAAAAGCTCAAGGAGTCCATGGGCAGGACCCAACTTTTAGATCATGCCCTTCAGTGACATATACGATATAGTTGAAGTTTCTAAATGCGCTCATGAAATAATATGTTTCTCTATGACTTTTCAGACATCTGTAGTATTATCTCTCCTTCCTCCCTCTTCATATATAGTGCTCCTTTCACCATCCCCAATAAAAGTACCCTCCCATTTTCCCATTTTCCTCTTAATAGTGCCTTTGTTTTACCAAACCCTCTATCCAGCACCTTCCTTCCAACTTTCCTCATCGTCTTCTAATTTCCTGACTCAGTTACTTCGGGTCATATACTCACATCTAAAGACTTGGAGTTAGGATCCACAAATAAGAAAGAAAATGTGGCACCTGCTTTTCTGAGCCTGGGTTACCACACTCAGAATAATGTTATCGAACTCTACACATTTACCTGAAAATTTCATGATTTTAGTTTTCTTCATGCCTAAAAAGAACTACATTTTGTTTGGGTACCATATTTTCATTATCTACTTATTAATCTGGGGACATTTAGCCTGTTTCTATTTCTTAGCTGTTGTTGAAGGAGCAGCAATAAACATGCCTGAGCAAATTTCTCTATAGTAGAATATCAAATCATATGGTAGATCTATTTTAAGTTTTTTCACAATTATCCATGCTGATTTCCATAGTGGCTGTATCAGTTTTAAAAGAAGAGCAGTGAGTGAGTGTTTCCCTTTCCCCATATCCTCAACAGTGTTAGCCATTCTGACTGGAGTAAGATGAAATTTAAAGTAGTTTTATATTCCATTTCCCTAATGAACCATTTTAATGTATTTCATAGCCATGTTTATTTCTTCTTTTGAGAATGTTCTATTCCTATTTTTAGCCTATTTTTAAACTTTTTCATTAGTTTTCTTAGTTCTTTGACTTTTGAGGTTTTTTATATATTCTGGATATTAATACTGTATCAGATGTATAGCTGTCAAAGATTCTTGCCCAATCTGTGGTCTTTCTCTTCACTAACGAGGCTTTTTAAGAAAAATCCCAGTGCTTCGCAAGAGAAATTTTCCTTTGAATCATTGGTATGGTAATCCAAATGACTCCCTCACAAAATACATGGGATTGTCCTAGTCATTGGTTGCCTCAACTAACTTGAGAGTAATACCCTGTTGCTGAAGATACCAAGCACTTTTGTCACAGGTATGGAAGAAA
>NW_008343959.1:370078-371281 GCF_000622305.1 Nannospalax galili | reverse complement strand
CACAGGAAATCTGTCCATTCTGTCTTTGAGTTGCTGCACTGGCTGTGAGTTTCCTACACCATCATGCTCAACAGGTGGATCCAGGCTCCCATCCCAAGATGGTTCCTGGCTTCCCTTCCTACTTCCTGCTAGTGTCAGGCTCTACCCATTGGAGGAATGAGCCAATCATGAGACACTCCACCTCTTTCCTCCACTCTTACAATCCTTCCACCAATCTTCTGCTAAAGTACCTGAGCCTTGAAGGCTGTGATAGATGTAGGGTGATCTCTCTTGTATCATAGCGAGATAGTGGCTTCTTGGGCTACCCCATTGGTTGTCTTTAGGCTGTGTCCGCTGATCTATCTCAGTGGTGTTTTTTCCTACTATAAAGACAAATGGAAGGAAGTAGACACATTTAAACAAACGTGAATGTAAATACAGATGCTTAGAAGGTGTACATATTCATTAAACAATATACTTATGATGGATTTTTCCACTAGGGCCCGTAGCCTTTCTCGACAAAAGGTGTTGGCCTGGTCTACAGTACCAGAGTTGTGTTCTACCCCTAGGAGTGGGCCTTATCCAATTAGAAATTTGTCAGTTTTACATGTTAGTCAAGCCATCATTGCACTTGCAGGCACTGCTTGCCATGTCCATAGTGTGCAGCATGGAGGATCCATTGTTGAGTACACTCATAGGGGATCCTTTCTTCCTCATCGCACCTTCTGGCACTATGAATGTCATTCATCCAGTGGCATGGAGTTTCTGACTTAGTTTCAGCTCCAGCTTTTCTTTTCCTCCTGTGGTCACATCATGCAGTATTTTCAACAACATGGCCTTACCGACCTTTTTAGTGTAAAACCGACATTAGTGGCAATAGCCTTGTGAATTTGAGGACCTCTAGGATCTCTCTCTGATCAACACCTCATAGGGAGAAATCCACCCCTAGTACTGTAGATTTTTTTAAACAGTTGTATAGTTTGGGAACCCGTGTTTTTATCTTACCAAACCATAAAACTCCCAAGAGTCTTACAGCTATAGCTGGCCTTTGTTTCTTTAGGCATCTTTCAAATGGATTTCACATCGTAAAACAATCAAAGGAAGGTTAACCTCATATATTAAGTCAATCATAGACAAGGTCTAACACAGCATGGACAGGTTTTATCCATTCGTATTAACTGTTCTCTCCATAGATCTTTGTTAGGTACCATAGCATGGATATGA